>NC_081555.1:160256308-160303808 GCF_963082655.1 Stomoxys calcitrans | reverse complement strand
TCTCTACACTCTTGGTCCTACCATGGGTTTCTTTGGGGGAGGATTCCGGTACACAAGTACGAATTGAGCGGCATTTTCCATGGAGTGTCAAATGGATTGCCACTGCGCCGTTATTTGCTATTATTAAACGGTTGGGTCAGTCGAGTGGAGTATGTCGTTGTCATCTGTTGTGTTAGCAGCTTTTCAATGTTCAGCTTCTTTGCAGTGTCATGTCGTATTTTTCTCGGCGTACTCAAATGTATGGCAGTCATGTGGCTTTTTTAATTTTTATACCCTACACCACTACTGTGGTACAGGGTATAATAAGTTTGTGCATTTGTTTGCAACGCTAAGAAGGAGAAGAGCTAGACCCATTGATAAGCATACCGATCGACTCAGAATCACTTTCTGATTCGATTTAGCCATGTTCGTCTGTGAGTCCATGAATTCTGGTAATCAAGGTGCAGGTCGTATTTGTTGTCCAATCATCACGAAATTTTGCACATATCACTTTTTTGGCCCAAGGACGAACGCTTTCGATTTTGGTAATAAGCGAACTCCCGATTTGAGATCTTGAACATGTGAAAACCGCAGCAGATGTCCGGTTTGGCTGAAATTTTGCACGAAGTGTTTTGTTATGACCTCCAACCTCCGTGTCAAGTATTGTCCTAATCGGTTTATGCCCTATATAAACAGATTCGCCGACTAGTCTTCTACGGCCCTAGATGCATAAACGTTTGCCATACTTGACAGAAGTTTTGTTGGTAAAGTACACATATTCCCTTCAACTAAGTTCATTTGTGGAAATGTTTAGCCCAGTCCATGGTGTTGGACTACCAAGATTCGGCCGGGCCGAATTTAGCACATTTTTTACTTGTTTAATGTTGAGGGATGTGGCGTTTTCTTCCCATTTTCTTTAGGACATTTCGAAAAGTTTAAGGGGTGTCATAAAATCCTACCGCTTTTACTTCTATATTTCAGAAACATCTTTATTCGTATGTTTATATCTGCAATCAAAACAGGAGGAATAATCAAAGGATAACCATAACAAATATCGAAACAAATCGTTGATATTCCAATCACGTCTTGGTCGATGCCAATGAAATATAAAGACTTACACAGTTTTTGTTGCTACACAACACATATGGTTACCTATAAAGAAAATTTCATTGGAAATGCAAAAGGTTGGTGGAACTCACAACCTCACAAAGAAAAAGTTTTATTTGTTTAATCAAATGCTGCACACCTCTGTTTAGGCACTTCTTACAGAGATGAAGAAGCCAACACTCTTTGGACACGCGCCCAATAATTGTGGCAAGAAGTTTTTCTAATTAGTATGGGACTCTCATGATGAGGATTATGGCCGAAGTGGACAAGAAAAAAGCCAAGCTGCCACATTTGTTGCCAACATAATGAGTGGTCTAAGAAAAGCTCATTTAGCAACTGTGCCAAACTTTCATAAATTAAAGCAAAAGAGGTGGCTTACCAGTGACCACTTCTTATGGCAAGTCGTGATAGGTCTACAAGGACAAGTCTCGCAGACAATGGAAGAGGCAATCACAACTTCCTAGAAATGGTATTTTGAAGATAAGCATAATGCTAATCTCTGACCATTGCCTAAAGGGAAAAAGTTTATATCCCTTAGACATAAAATAGTCAGAGTCATGGCGTTTAAGGCATGTTCTGAAAAAAAAAAAAAAAAAAAAACAATATTAAGAAATAACCATTTAAAGTTCGACCCGGTCGAATCTTATATACCCTGCACCATGGATCGCATTTGCCAAGTTTTTTGCACGGTATTTCTTTTAAGACCAGCTGGCCAAGCGGTTACAAACTGGTGTGCGCTACTAGAAAAACTTGTATTTCTGACAAATAACCTCAAGTCAGGAATCGGAAGACTGATTTCCGAAGAACACACCCCGTGGAAGAATCGATAGCACAGCGCCACACAACCTACATTTCGACGTCCGCCTCTGGACAAGGTCAAGCAGCTCCACTGCTGCTTGATCTGTGCAAAATTTCAAGCGGCAAGCTTTAGGCGTACGACCGCTACCGTGATTTCGACAGACGGACGTACAATGCTAGATCGACTCAGAATGTCGAGACGATCATGACTATATATACCGTATGGGATCTTAGATGAATATTTCGAAGTGTTGCTAACGGAATTAGTAGATTAGTATACCCCCATCATATGGTGGTAGGTATAAAAATGTCATTGAAACCCCATTAAATTTCACTTGGCAAACTTAAAATGGCTGTACCTCCTTAACTATTCGTCTTAGATGGAAACGGGCCTTAATTCGTGACCCCATCAAAAATTTCATTGAAACACCAATAAAAATCGAAATTTCACTTGGAAAACTTAAAATGGCTGTATCTCCTTAACTATGCGTCCCAGAGGGAAACGGGCCTTAATTTGTGACTCCATCAAAAAATTCAAAATTTCATTGAAACCCATTTAAAAATCGAAATTTCACTTGGAAAACTTAAAATGGCTGTATCTCCTTAACTATGCGTCCTAGAGGGAAACGGGCCTTAATTCGTGACTCCATCAAAAAATTCAAAATTTCATTGAAACCCATTTAAAAATCGAAATTTCACTTGGAAAACTTAAAATGGCTGTATCTCCTTAACTATGCGTCCTAGAGGGAAACAGGACTTAATTCGTGACTCCATCAAAAAATTAAAAAATTCATTGAAAACCCATTAAAAATCGAAATTTCACTTGGAAAACTTAAAATGGCAGTATCTCCTTAACTATGCGTCCTAGAGGGACTTAATTCGTGACTCCATCAAAAAATTAAAAAATTCATTGAAAACCCATTAAAAATCGAAATTTCTCTATCAAAAATTCCAAAACTTTATTGAAACCCCATTAAAAATCGAAATTTCACTTGGAAAACTTAAAATGGCTATATCTCCTTAACTATGCGTCCTAGAGGGCAACGGGCCTTAATTTGTGACCCCATAAAAAAATTCAAAATTTCATTGAAACCCCATTAAAAATCGAAATTTCACTTGGAAAACTTTAAATGGCTGTATCTCCTTAACTATGCGTCCAAGAGAGAAACGGGCCTTAATTCTTGACTCCATCAAAAAATTCAAAATTTCATTGAAACCCCATTAAAATTTGAAATTTCACTTGGAAAACTTAAAATGGCTGTATCTCCTTAACTATGCGTCCTAGAGGGAAACGGGCTTTAATTCGTGACCTCTTCAAAAAATTCAAAATTTCATTGAAAACCCATTAAAATCTAATCTTCACGTGGAAAAATTAAAATGGCTGTATCTCCTTAACTATGCGTCCTAGAGGGAAATGGGCCTTAATTCGTAACCCTATCAAAAAATTCAAAAAAACTTAAAATGGCTGTATCTTTGCTGTAACTATGCGTCCTAGAGAGAAAAGAGACTCCATCAAAAAATTCAAAAATACATTAAAAACCCATTAAAAATTGAAATTTTACTTGAAAAACTTAAAATGGCTGTACCTCCTTAACTATGCGTCCTAGAGGGAAACGGGCCTTAATTCATGACACCATCAAAAAATTCAAAATTTCATTGAAACCCCATTAAAAATTGGAATTTTACTTGAAAAACTTAAAATGGCTGTACCTCCTTAACTATGCATCGTAGAGGGAAACGGGCCTTAATTCGTGACTCCATCAAAAAATTCAAAATTTCATTGAAACCCCATTAAAAATCGAAATTTCACTTGGAAAACTTAAAATGGCTGTATCTCCTTAACTATGCGTCCTAGAGGGAAACGGGCCTTAATTCGTGACTCCATCAAAAAATTCAAAATTTCATTGAAACCCCATTAAAAATCGAAATTTCACTTGGAAAACATAAAATGGCTGTATCTCCTTTATGCTTCCTAGAGGGAAACGGGCCTTAATTCGTGACTCCATCAAAAAATTCAAAATTGCATTGAAAACCCATTAAAAATCGAAATTTCACTTGGAAAACTTAAAATGGCTGTATCTCCTTAATTATGCGTCCTAGAGGGAAACGGGCCTTAATTCGTGACCACAACGAAAAATTCAAAATTTCATTGAAATCCCATTAAAAATCGAAAATTCACTTGGAAAACTTAAAATGGCTGTATCTCCTTAACTATGCGTCCTAGAGGGAAACGGGCCTTAATTCGTGACCCCATCAAAAAATTCAAAATTTCATTGAAACCCCATTAAAAATCGAAATTTCACTTGGAAAACTTAAAATGGCTGTATCTCCTTAACTACGCGTTCTAGAGGGAAACAGGCCTTAATTCGTGACTCCATCGAAAAATTCAAAATTCCATTGAAAACCCATTAAAAATCGAAATTTCACTTGGAAAACTTAAAATGGCTGTATCTCCTTAACTATGCGTCCTAGAGGGAAACGGGCCTTAATTCATGACACCATCAAAAAATTCAAAATTTCATTGAAACCCCATTAAAAATCGAAATTTCACTTGGAAAACTTAAAATGGCTGTATCTCCTTAACTATGCGTCCTAGAGGGAAAAGGGCCTTAATTCGTGACTCCATCAAAAAATTCAAAATTTCATTGAAACCCCATTAAAAATCGAAATTTCACTTGGAAAACTTAAAATGGCTGTATCTCCTTAACTACGCGTTCTAGAGGGAAACGGGCCTTAGTTCGTGACTCCATCGAAAAATTTAAAATTTCGTTGAAACCCCATTAAAAATTGAAATTTCACTTGGAAAACTTAAAATGGCTGTATCTCCTTAACTATGCGTCCTAGAGGGAAACGGGCCTTAATTCGTGACCACAACAAAAAATTCAAAATTTCATTGAAATCCCATTAAAAATCGAAATTTCACTTGGAAAACTTAAAATGGCTGTATCTCCTTAACTATGCGTCCCAGAGGGAAATGGGCCTTAATTTGTGACTCCATCGAAAAATTCAAAAAAACTTAAAATGGCTGTATCTCCTTAACTATGCGTCCTAGAGGGAAACGGGCCTTAATTCGTAACCACAACAAAAAATTCAAAATTTCATTGAAATCCCATTAAAAATCGAAATTTCACTTGGAAAACTTAAAATGGCTGTATCTCCTTAACTATGCGTCCTAGAGGGAAACGGGCCTTAATTCGTGACCACAACAAAAAATTCAAAATTTCATTGAAACCCCATTAAAAATAGAAATTTCACTTGGAAAACTTAAAATGGCTGTATCTCCTTAACTATGCGTCCTAGAGGGAAACGGGCCTTAATTCGTGACTCCATCAAAAAATTCAAAATTTCATTGAAACCCCATTAAAAATCGAAATTTCACTTGGAAAACTTAAAATGGCTGTATCTCCTTAACTATGCGAGGGAAACGGGCCTTAATTCGTGACTCCATCAAAAAATTCGAAATTGCATTGCAAACCCATTAAAAATCGAAATTTCACTTGGAAAACTTAAAATGGCTGTATCTCCTTAACTATGCGTCCTAGAGGGAAACGGGCCTTAATTCATGACACCATCAAAAAATTCAAAATTTCATTGAAACCCCATTAAAAATCGAAATTTCACTTGGAAAACTTAAAATGGCTGTATCTCCTTAACTATGCGTCCTAGAGGGAAAAGGGCCTTAATTCGTGACTCCATCAAAAAATTCAAAATTTCATTGAAACCCCATTAAAAATCGAAATTTCACTTGGAAAACTTAAAATGGCTGTATCTCCTTAACTACGCGTTCTAGAGGGAAACGGGCCTTAATTCGTGACTCCATCGAAAAATTTAAAATTTCGTTGAAACCCCATTAAAAATTGAAATTTCACTTGAAAAACTTAAAATGGCTGTATCTCCTTAACTATGCGTCCTAGAGGGAAACGGGCCTTAATTCGTGACCACAACAAAAAATTCAAAATTTCATTGAAATCCCATTAAAAATCGAAATTTCACTTGGAAAACTTAAAATGGCTGTATCTCCTTAACTATGCGTCCCAGAGGGAAATGGGCCTTAATTTGTGACTCCATCGAAAAATTCAAAAAAACTTAAAATGGCTGTATCTCCTTAACTATGCGTCCTAGAGGGAAACGGGCCTTAATTCGTGACCACAACAAAAAATTCAAAATTTCATTGAAATCCCATTAAAAATCGAAATTTCACTTGGAAAACTTAAAATGGCTGTATCTCCTTAACTATGCGTCCTAGAGGGAAACGGGCCTTAATTCGTGACCACAACAAAAAATTCAAAATTTCATTGAAACCCCATTAAAAATAGAAATTTCACTTGGAAAACTTAAAATGGCTGTATCTCCTTAACTATGCGTCCTAGAGGGAAACGGGCCTTAATTCGTGACTCCATCAAAAAATTCAAAATTTCATTGAAACCCCATTAAAAATCGAAATTTCACTTGGAAAACTTAAAATGGCTGTATCTCCTTAACTATGCGAGAGAAACGGGCCTTAATTCGTGACTCCATCAAAAAATTCAAAATTGCATTGAAAACCCATTAAAAATCGAAATTTCACTTGGAAAACTTAAAATGGCTGTATCTCCTTAACTATGCGTCCTAGAGGGAAACGGGCCTTAATTCATGACACCATCAAAAAATTCAAAATTTCATTGAAACCCCATTAAAAATCGAAATTTCACTTGGAAAACTTAAAATGGCTGTATCTCCTTAACTATGCGTCCTAGAGGGAAAAGGGCCTTAATTCGTGACTCCATCGAAAAATTCAAAATTTCATTGAAACCCCATTAAAAATTGAAATTTCACTTGGAAAACTTAAAATGGCTGTATCTCCTTAACTATGCGTCCTAGAGGGAAACGGGCCTTAATTCGTGACCACAACAAAAAATTCAAAATTTCATTGAAACCCCATTAAAAATCGAAATTTCACTTGGAAAACTTAAAATGGCTGTATCTCCTTAACTACGCGTTCTAGAGGGAAACGGGCCTTAATTCGTGACTCCATCGAAAAATTCAAAATTTCATTGAAACCCATTTAAAAATCGAAATTTCACTTGGAAAACTTAAAATGGCTGTATCTCCTTAACTATGCGTCCTAGAGGGAAACGGGTCTTAATTTGTGACTCCATCAAAAAATTCAAAATTTCATTGAAACCCCATTAAAAATCGAAATTTCACTTGGAAAACTTAAAATGGCTGTATCTCCTTAACTATGCGAGGGAAACGGGCCTTAATTCGTGACTCCATCAAAAAATTCAAAATTGCATTGAAAACCCCATTAAAAATCGAAATTTCACTTGGAAAACTTAAAATGGCTGTATCTCCTTAACTATGCGTCCTAGAGGGAAAAGGGCCTTAATTCGTGACTCCATCAAAAAATTCAAAATTTCATTGAAACCCCATTAAAAATCGAAATTTCACTTGGAAAACTTAAAATGGCTGTATCTCCTTAACTACGCGTTCTAGAGGGAAACGGGCCTTAATTCGTGACTCCATCGAAAAATTTAAAATTTCGTTGAAACCCCATTAAAAATTGAAATTTCACTTGGAAAACTTAAAATGGCTGTATCTCCTTAACTATGCGTCCCAGAGGGAAACGGGCCTTAATTCGTGACCACAACAAAAAATTCAAAATTTCATTGAAAACCCATTAAAAATCTAAATTTCACTTGGAAAAATTAAAATGGCTGTATCTCCTTAACTATGCGTCCTAGAGGGAAACGGGCCTTAATTCTTGACTCCATCAAAAAATTCAAAATTTCATTGAAACCCCATTAAAATTTGAAATTTCACTTGGAAAACTTAAAATGGCTGTATCTCCTTAACTATGCGTCTTAGAGGGAAACGGGCCTTAATTCGTGACTCCATCGAAAAATTCAAAATTTCGTTGAAACCAAATTCAAAATCGAAATTTTACTTGGAAAACTTAAAATGGCTGTATCTCCTTAACTATGCGTCCTAGAGGGAAACGGGCTTTAATTCGTGACCTCTTCAAAAAATTCAAAATTTCATTGAAAACCCATTAAAATCGAAATTTCACTTGGAAAAATTAAAATGGCTGTATCTCCTTAACTATGCGTCCCAGAGGGAAATGGGCCTTAATTCGTGACTCTATCAAAAATTTCAAAACTTTATTGAAACCCCATTAAAAATCGAAATTTCACTTGAAAAACTTAAAATGGCTGTATCTCCTTAACTATGCGTCCTAGAGGGAAACGGGCCTTAATTCATGACACCATCAAAAAATTCAAAATTTCATTGAAACCCCATTAAAAATTGGAATTTTACTTGAAAAACTTAAAATGGCTGTACCTCCTTAACTATGCATCGTAGAGGGAAATGGGCCTTAATTCGTGACTCCATCAAAAAATTCAAAATTTCATTGAAACCCATTTAAAAATCGAAATTTCACTTGGAAAACTTAAAATGGCTGTATCTCCTTAACTACGCGTCCTAGAGGGAAACGGGCTTTAATTCGTGACTCCATCAAAAAATTCAAAATTTCGTTGAAACCCCATTAAAAATCGAAATTTCACTTGGAAAACTTAAAATGGCTGTATCTCCTTAACTATGCGTCCTAGAGGGAAACGGGCCTTAATTCGTGACTCCATCAAAAAATTCAAAATTTCATTGAAACCCCATTAAAAATCGAAATTTCACTTGGAAAACTTAAAATGGCTGTATCTCCTTAACTATGCGAAACGGGCCTTAATTCGTGACTCCATCAAAAAATTCAAAATTTCGTTGAAACCCCATTAAAAATCGAAATTTCACTTGGAAAACTTAAAATGGCTGTATCTCCTTAACTATGCGTCCTAGAGGGAAATGGGCCTTAATTCGTGACTCCATCAAAAAATTCAAAAATTCATTGAAAACCCATTAAAAATCGAAATTTCACTTGGAAAATTTAAAATGGCTGTATCTCCTTAACTATGCGAAATGGGCTTTAATTCGAGACTACATCAAAAAATTCAAAATTTTGTTGAAACCCCATTAAAAATTGAAATTTCACTTGGAAAACTTAAAATGGCTGTATCTCCTTAACTATGCGTCCTAGAGGGAAACGGGCCTTAATTCGTGACTCCATCAAAAAATTCAAAAATTCATTGAAAACCCATTAAAAATCGAAATTTCACTTGGAAAATTTAAAATGGCTGTATCTCCTTAACTATGCTTCCTAGAGGGAAACTGGCCTTAATTCGTGACTCCATCAAAAAATTCAAAATTTCATTGAAACCCCATTAAAAATCGAAATTTCACTTGGAAAACTTAAAATGGCTGTATCTCCTTAACTATGCGTCTTAGAGGGAACGGGCTTTAATTCGTGACTCCATCGAAAAATTCAAAATTTCATTGAAATCCCATTAAAAATCGAAATTTCACTTGGAAAACTTAAAATGGCTGTATCTCCTTAACTATGCGTCCTAGAGGGAAATGGGCCTTAATTCGTGACTCCATCAAAAAATTCAAAATTTCATTGAAACCCCATTAAAAATCGAAATTTCACTTGGAAAACTTAAAATGGCTGTATCTCCTTAACTATGCGTCTTAGAGGGAACGGGCTTTAATTCGTGACTCCATCGAAAAATTCAAAATTTCGTTGAAACCCCATTCAAAATCGAAATTTTACTTGAAAAACGTAAAATGGCTGTATCTCCTTAACTATGCTTCCTAGAGGGAAATGGGCCTTAATTCGTGACTCAATCAAAATTTTTAAAACTTCATTGAAACCCCATTAAAAATCGAAATTTCACTTGGAAAATTTAAAATGGCTGTATCTCCTTAACTATGCGAAATGGGCCTTAATTCGAGACTACATCAAAAAATTCAAAATTTTGTTGAAACCCCATTAAAAATTGAAATTTCACTTGGAAAACTTAAAATGGCTGTATCTTCTTAACTATGCGTCCTAGAGGGAAACGGGCCTTAATTCGTGACTCCATCAAAAAATTCAAAAATTCATTGAAAACCCATTAAAAATCGAAATTTCACTTGGAAAACTTAAAATGGCTGTATCTCCTTAACTATGCGTCCTAGAGGGAAACGGGCCTTAATTCGTGACCACAACAAAAAATTCAAAATTTCGTTGAAACCCCATTAAAAATCGAAATTTCACTTGGAAAACTTAAAATTGCTGTATCTCTCTAACTATGCGTCCTAGAGGGAAATGGACCTAAATTCGTGACCCCATCAAAAAATTCAAAATTTCATTGAAATCCCATTAAAAATCGAAATTTCACTTGGAAAACTTAAAATGGCTGTATCTCCTTAACTATGCGAAATGGGCCTTAATTCGAGACTACATCAAAAAATTCAAAATTTTGTTGAAACCCCATTAAAAATTGAAATTTCACTTGGAAAACTTAAAATGGCTGTATCTTCTTAACTATGCGTCCTAGAGGGAAACGGGCCGTAATTCGTGACTCCTTAAAAAAATTCAAAATTTCATTGAAATCCCATTAAAAATCGAAATTTCACTTGGAAAACTTAAAATGGCTGTATCTCCTTAACTATGCGTCCAAGAGAGAAACGGGCCTTAATTCTTGACTCCATCAAAAAATTCAAAATTTCATTGAAACCCCATTAAAATTTGAAATTTCACTTGGAAAACTTAAAATGGCTGTATCTCCTTAACTATGCGTCCTAGAGGGAAACGGGCCTTAATTCGTGACTCCATCGAAAAATTTAAAATTTCGTTGAAACCAAATTCAAAATCGAAATTTTACTTGGAAAACTTAAAATGGCTGTATCTCCTTAACTATGCGTCCTAGAGGGAAACGGGCTTTAATTCGTGACCTCTTCAAAAAATTCAAAATTTCATTGAAAACCCATTAAAATCTAATTTTCACTTGGAAAAATTAAAATGGCTGTATCTCCTTAACTATGCGTCCTAGAGGGAAACGGGCCTTAATTCGTGACTCAATCAAAATTTTTAAAACTTCATTGAAACCCCATTAAAAATCGAAATTTCACTTGGAAAACTTAAAATGGCTGTATCTCCTTAACTACGCGTCCTAGAGGGAAACGGGCTTTAATTCGTGAATCCATCAAAAAATTCAAAATTTCGTTGAAACCCCATTAAAAATCGAAATTTCACTTGGAAAACTTAAAATGGCTGTATCTCCTTGACTATGCGTCCTAGAGGGAAACGGGCCTTAATTCGTGACTCCATCAAAAAATTCAAAATTTCATTGAAACCCCATTAAAAATCGAAATTTCACTTGGAAAACTTAAAATGGCTGTATCTCCTTAACTATGCGTCCTAGAGGGAAACGGGCCTTAATTCGTGACTCCATCAAAAAATTCAAAATTTCGTTGAAACCCCATTAAAAATCGAAATTTCACTTTGAAAACTTAAAATGGCTGTTTATTCTTAACTATGCTTCCTAGAGGGAAATGGGCCTTAATTCGAGACTCTATCAAAATTTTTAAAACTTCATTGAAACCCCATTAAAAATCGAAATTTCACTTGGAAAATTTAAAATGGCTGTATCTCCTTAACTATGCGAAACGGGCCTTAATTCGTGACTCCATCAAAAAATTCAAAATTTCGTTGAAACCCCATTAAAAATCGAAATTTCACTTGGAAAATTTAAAATTGCTGTATCTCCTTAACTATGCGTCCTAGAGGGAAATGGGCCTTAATTCGTGACTCCATCGAAAAATTAAAAAATTCATTGAAAACCCATTAAAAATCGAAATTTCACTTGGAAAATTTAAAATGGCTGTATCTCCTTAACTATGCGTCCTAGAGGGAAACGGGCCTTAATTCGTGACTCCATCAAAAAATTCAAAATTTCATTGAAACCCCATTAAAAATCGAAATTTCACTTGGAAAACTTAAAATGGCTGTATCTCCTTAACTATGCGTCCTAGAGAGAAACGGGCCTTAATTCGTGACTCCATCAAAAAATTCAAAATTTCGTTGAAACCCCATTAAAAATCGAAATTTCACTTGGAAAACTTAAAATGGCTGTATCTCCTTAACTATGCGTCCTAGAGGGAAATGGGCCTTAATTCGTGACTCCATCAAAAAATTCAAAATTTCATTGAAACCCCATTAAAAATCGAAATTTCACTTGGAAAACTTAAAATGGCTGTATCTCATTAACTACGCGTCCTAGAGGGAAACGGGCTTTAATTCGTGAATCCATCAAAAAATTCAAAATTTCGTTGAAACCCCATTAAAAATCGAAATTTCACTTGGAAAACTTAAAATGGCTGTATCTCCTTAACTATGCGTCCTAGAGGGAAACGGGCTTTAATTCGTGACTCCATCAAAAAATTCAAAATTTCATTGAAACCCCATTAAAAATCGAAATTTCACTTGGAAAACTTAAAATGGCTGTATCTCCTTAACTATGCGTCCTAGAGGGAAACGGGCCTTAATTCGTGACTCCATCAAAAAATTCAAAATTTCGTTGAAACCCCATTAAAAATCGAAATTTCACTTTGAAAACTTAAAATGGCTGTTTATTCTTAACTATGCTTCCTAGAGGGAAATGGGCCTTAATTCGAGACTCTATCAAAATTTTTAAAACTTTATTGAAACCCCATTAAAAATCGAAATTTCACTTGGAAAATTTAAAATGGCTGTATCTCCTTAACTATGCGAAACGGGCCTTAATTCGTGACTCCATCAAAAAATTCAAAATTTCGTTGAAACCCCATTAAAAATCGAAATTTCACTTGGAAAATTTAAAATGGCTGTATCTCCTTAACTATGCGTCCTAGAGGGAAATGGGCCTTAATTCGTGACTCCATCGAAAAATTCATTGAAAACCCATTAAAAATCGAAATTTCACTTGGAAAATTTAAAATGGCTGTATCTCCTTAACTATGCGTCCTAGAGGGAAACGGGCCTTAATTCGTGACTCCATCAAAAAATTCAAAATTTCATTGAAACCCCATTAAAAATCGAAATTTCACTTGGAAAACTTAAAATGGCTGTATCTCCTTAACTATGCGTCCTAGAGAGAAACGGGCCTTAATTCGTGACTCCATCAAAAAATTCAAAATTTCGTTGAAACCCCATTAAAAATCGAAATTTCACTTGGAAAACTTAAAATGGCTGTATCTCCTTAACTATGCGTCCTAGAGGGAAACGGGCCTTAATTCGTAACTCCATCAAAAAATTCAAAATTTCGTTGAAACCCCATTAAAAATCGAAATTTCACTTGGAAAGCTTAAAATGGCTGTGTCTCCTTAACTATGCGTCCTAGAGGGAAACGGGCCTTAATTCGTGACCACAACAAAAAATTCAAAATTTCGTTGAAACCCCATTAAAAATCGAAGTTTCACTTGGAAAACTTAAAATGGCTGTATCTCCTTAACTTTGCGTCCTAGAGGGAAACGGGCCTTAATTCGTGACCCCATCAAAAAATTCAAAATTTTGTTGAAACCCCATTAAAAATTGAAATTTCACTTGGAAAACTTAAAATGGCTATATCTCCTTAACTACGCGTCCTAGAGGGAAACAGGCCTTAATTTGTGACTCCATCAAAAAATTCAAAATTTCATTGAAATCCCATTAAAAATCGAAATTTCACTTGGAAAACTTAAAATGGCTGTATCTCCTTAACTACGCGTCCTAGAGGGAAACAGGCCTTAATTTGTGACTCCATCAAAAAATTCAAAATTTCATTGAAATCCCATTAAAAATCGAAATTTCACTTGGAAAACTTAAAATGGCTGTATCTCCTTAACTATGCGAAACGGGCCTTAATTCGTGACTCCATCAAAAAATTCTAAATTTCGTTGAAACCCCATTAAAAATCGAAATTTCACTTGGAAAACTTAAAATGGCTGTATCTCCTTATCTATGCTTCCTAGAGGGAAATGGGCCTTAATTCGAGACTCTATCAAAATTTTTAAAACTTCATTGAAAACTCATTAAAAATCGAAATTTCACTTGGAAAATTTAAAATGGCTGTATCTCCTTAACTATGCGAAATGGGCCTTAATTCGAGACCCCATCAAAAAATTCAAAATTTCATTGAAAATCGAAATTTCACTTGGAAAACTTAAAATGGCTGTATCTCCTTAACTATGCGTCCTAGAGGGAAATGGGCCTTAATTCGTGACTCCATCAAAAAATTCAAAATTTCATTGAAACCCCATTAAAAATCGAAATTTCACTTGGAAAACTTAAAATGGCTGTATCTCCTTAACTATGCGTCTTAGAGGGAACGGGCTTTAATTCGTGACTCCATCGAAAAATTCAAAATTTCGTTAAAACCCCATTCAAAATCGAAATTTTACTTGAAAAACGTAAAATGGCTGTACCTCCTTAACTATGCATCCTAGAGGGAAATGGGCCTTAATTCGTGACTCTATCAAAATTTTTAAAACTTCATTGAAACCCCATTAAAAATCGAAATTTCACTTGGAAAATTTAAAATGGCTGTATCTCCTTAACTATGCGAAATGGGCCTTAATTCGATACTACATCAAAAAATTCAAAATTTTGTTGAAACCCCATTAAAAATTGAAATTTCACTTGGAAAACTTAAAATGGCTGTATCTCCTTAACTATGCGTCCTAGAGGGAAACGGGCCTTAATTCGTGACTCCATCAAAAAATTCAAAAATTCATTGAAAACCCATTAAAAATCGAAATTTCACTTGGAAAATTTAAAATGGCTGTATCTCCTTAAATATGCGTCCTAGAGGGAAACGGGCCTTAATTCGTGACTCCATCAAAAAATTCAAAATTTCATTGAAATCCCATTAAAAATCGAAATTTCACTTGGAAAACTTAAAATGGATGTATCTCCTTAACTATGCGTCCTAGAGGGAAACGGGCCTTAATTCGTGACCCCATCAAAAAATTCAAAATTTCATTGAAAACCCATTAAAAATCGAAATTTCACTTGGAAAACTTAAAATGGCTGTATCTCCTTAACTATGCGTCCTAGAGGGAAACGGGCCTTAATTCGTGACTCCATCAAAAAATTCAAAACTTCATTGAAACCCCATTAAAAATTGAAATTTCACTTGGAAAACTTAAAATGGCTGTATCTCCTTAACTATGCGTCCTAGAGGGAAACGGGCCTTAATTCGTGACCCCATCAAAAAATTCAAAATTTCATTGAAAACCCATTAAAAATCGAAATTTCACTTGGAAAACTTAAAATGGCTGTATCTCCTTAACTATGCGTCCTAGAGGGAAACGGGCCTTAATTCGTGACTCCATCAAAAAATTCAAAATTTCATTGAAACCCCATTAAAAATCGAAATTTCACTTGGAAAACTTAAAATGGCTGTATCTCCTTAACTATTCGTCCTAGAGGGAAACGGGCTTTAATTCGTGACTCCATCAAAAAACTCAAAATTTCATTGAAACCCCATTAAAAATCGAAATTTCACTTGGAAAACTTAAAATGGCTGTATCTCCTTAACTATTCGTCCTAGAGGGAAACGGGCTTTAATTCGTGACCCAATCAAAAAATTCAAAATTTCATTGAAAACCCATTAAAAATCTAAATTTCACTTGGAAAAATTAAAATGGCTGTATCTCCTTAACTATGCGTCCTAGAGGGAAACGGGCCTTAATTCGTGACTTCATCAAAAAATTCAAAATTTCATTGAAATCCCATTAAAAATCGAAATTTCACTTGGAAAACTTAAAATGGCTGTATCTCCTTAACTATTCGTCCTAGAGGGAAACGGGCTTTAATTCGTGACCCAATCAAAAAATTCAAAATTTCATTGAAAACCCATTAAAAATCTAAATTTCACTTGGAAAAATTAAAATGGCTGTATCTCCTTAACTATGCGTCCTAGAGGGAAACGGGACTCCATCAAAAAAATCAAAATTTCATTGAAATCCCATTAAAAATCGAAATTTCACTTGGAAAACTTAAAATGGCTGTATCTCCTTAACTATGCGTCCTAGAGGGAAACGGGCCTTAATTCGTGACTCCATCAAAAAACTCAAAATTTCATTGAAACCCCATTAAAAATCGAAATTTCACTTGGAAAACTTAAAATGGCTGTATCTCCTTAACTATTCGTCCTAGAGGGAAACGGGCTTTAATTCGTGACCCAAATCATTGAAAACCCATTAAAAATCTAAATTTCACTTGGAAAAATTAAAATGGCTGTATCTCCTTAAACTATGCGTCCCTAGAGGGAAACGGGACTCCATCAAAAAAATCAAAATTTCATTGAAATCCCATTAAAAATCGAAATTTCACTTGGAAAACTTAAAATGGCTGTATCTCCCTAACAATGCTTCCTAGAGGGAAATGGGCCTTAATTCGTGACTCTATCAAAATTTTTAAAACTTCATTGAAAACCCCATTAAAAATCGAAATTTCATTTGGAAAACTTAAAATGGCTGTATCTCCTTAACTATGCGTCCTAGAGGGGCAACGGGCTTTAATTCGTGACCCCATCAAAAATTCAAAATTTCATTGAAAACCCATTAAAAATCTAAATTTCACTTGGAAAAATTAAAATGGCTGTATCTCCTTAACTATGCGTCCTAGAGGGAAATGGGCCTTAATTCGTGACCCCATCAAAAAATTCAAAATTTCATTGAAATCCCCATTAAAAATCGAAATTTCACTTGGAAAACTTAAAATGGATGTATCTCCTTACTATGCGTCCCCAGAGGGAAACGGGCCTTAATTCGTGACCCCATCAAATATTAAAAATTTCATTGAAACCCCATTAAAATCGAAATTTCACTTGGAAAACTTAAAATTGCTGTATCTCCTTAACTATGCGTCCTAGAGGGAAACGGGCCTTAATTCGTGACTCCATCAAAAAATTCAAAATTTCATTGAAATCCCAGTTAAAATCGAAATTTCACTTGGAAAACTTAAAATGGATGTATCTCCTTAACTATGCGTCCTAGAGGGAAAACGGGCCTTAATTCGTGACCCCATCAAATATTAAAAATTTCATTGAAACCCCATTAAAAATCGAAATTTCACTTGGTAAACTTAAAATTGCTGTATCTCCTTAACTATGCGTCCTAGAGGGAAACGGGCCTTAATTCGTGACCCCATCAAAAAATTCAAAATTTCATTGAAACCCCATTAAAAATTGAAATTTCACTTGGAAAACTTAAAATGGCTGTATCTCCTTAACTATGCGTCCTAGAGGGAAACGGGCCTTAATTCGTGACTCCACCAAAAAATTCAAAAAATTCATTGAAACCCCATTAAAAATCGAAATTTCACTTGGAAAATTTAAAATGGCTGTATCTCCTTAACTATGCGTCCTAGAGGGAAACGGGCCTTAATTCGTGACTTCATCAAAAAATTCAAAATTTCATTGAAATCCCATTAAAAATCGAAATTTCACTTGGAAAACTTAAAATGGCTGTATCTCCTTAACTATGCTTCCTAGAGGGAAACGGGCCTTAATTCGTGACCCCATCAAAAAATTCAAAATTTCATTGAAACCCCATTAAAAATCGAAATTTTACTTGAAAAACGTAAAATGGCTGTATCTCCTTAACTATGCGTCCCTAGAGGGAAATGGGCCTTAATTCGTGACTCTATCAAATTTTTTAAAACTTCATTGAAACCCCATTAAAAATCGAAATTTCACTTGGAAAACCTAAAATGGCTGTATCTCCTTAACTATGCGTCCTAGAGGGAAACGGGCCTTAATTCGTGACCACAACAAAAAATTCAAAATTTCGTTGAAACCCCATTAAAAATCGAAATTTCACTTGGAAAAGTTAAAATGGCTGTATCTCCTTAACTATGCGTCCTAGAGGGAAACGGGCTTTAATTCGTGACCCCCATCAAAAAATTCAAATTTCATTGAAACCCCATTAAAAAATCGAAATTTCACTTGGAAACTTAAAATGGCTGTATCTCCTTAACTATGCGTCCTAGAGGGAAATGGGCCCTTAATTCGTGACCACAACAAAAAATTCAAAATTTCGTTGAAACCCCATTAAAAATCGAAATTTCACTTGGAAAACTTAAAATGGCTGTATCTCCTTAACTATGCGTCCTAGAGAGAAATGGACCTAAATTCGTGACCCCCTTAAAAAATTCAAAATTCATTGAAATACCTTTAAAAATCGAAATTTCACTTGGAAAACTTAAAATGGCTGTATCTCCTTAACTATGCGTCCTAGAGGGAAATGGGCCTTAATTCGTGACCACAACAAAAAATTCAAAATTTCGTTGAAACCCCCATTAAAAATCGAAATTTCACTTGGAAAAGTTAAAATGGCTGTATCTCCTTAACTATGCGTCCTAGAGGGAAACGGGCTTTAATTCGTGACCCCATCAAAAAATTCAAAATTTCATTGAAACCCCATTAAAAATCGAAATTTCACTTGGAAAACTTAAAATGGCTGTATCTCCTTAACTATGCGTCCTAGAGGGAAATGGGCCTTAATTCGTGACCACAACAAAAAATTCAAAATTTCGTTGAAACCCCATTAAAAATCGAAATTTCACTTGGAAAACTTAAAATGGCTGTATCTCCTTAACTATGCGTCCTAGAGAGAAATGGACCTAAATTCGTGACCCCCCTTAAAAAATTCAAAATTTCATTGAAATCCCATTAAAAAAATCGAAATTTCACTCGGAAAACTTAAAATGGCTGTATCTCCTTAACTATGCGTCCTAGAGGGAAACGGGCCTTAATTCGTGACTCCATCAAAAAACTCAAAATTTCATTGAAACCCCATTAAAAATCGAAATTTTCACTTGGAAAAGTTAAAATGGCTGTATCTCCTTAACTATGCGTCCTAGAGGGAAACGGGCTTTAATTCGTGACCCCCATCAAAAAATTCAAAATTTCATTGAAATCCCATTAAAAATCGAAATTTCACTTGGAAAACTTAAAATGGCTGTATCTCCTTAACTATGCGTCCTAGAGGGAAATGGACCTAAATTTGTGACCCCATCAAAAAATTCAAAATTTCATTGAAACCCCCATTAAAAATCGAAATTTCACTTGGAAAACTTAAAATGGCTGTATCTCCTTAACTATGCGTCCTAGAGGGAAATGGGCCTTAATTCGTGACCACAACAAAAAATTCAAAATTTCGTTGAAACCCCATTAAAAATCGAAATTTCACTTGGAAAACTTAAAATGGCTGTATCTCCTTAACTATGCGTCCTAGAGAGAAATGGACCTAAATTCGTGACCCCCTTAAAAAAATTCAAAATTTCATTGAAATCCCATTAAAAATCGAAATTTCACTTGGAAAACCTTAAAATGGCTGTATCTACTTAACTATGCTTCCCTAGAGGGACTCTATCAAAATTTTTAAAACTTCATTGAAACCCCATTAACTATGCGTCCTAGAGGGAAACGGGCTTTAATTCGTGACTCCATCAAAAAATTCAAAAACTCATTGAAAACCCATTAAAATTCGAAATTTCACTTGGAAAACTTAAAATGGCTGTATCTCCTTAACTATTGCGTCCTAGAGGGAAACGGGCCTTAATTCGTGACTCCATCGAAAAATTCAAAAATTCATTGAAACCCCATTAAAAATCGAAATTTCACTTGGAAAACTTAAAATGGCTGTATCTCCTTAACTATGCGTCCTAGAGGGAAATGGACCTAAATTTGTGACCCCATCAAAAAATTCAAAATTTCATTGAAACCCCATTAAAAATCGAAATTTCACTTGGAAAACTTAAAATGGCTGTATCTCCTTAACTATGCGTCCTAGAGGGAAATGGGCCTTAATTCGTGACCACAACAAAAAATTCAAAATTTCGTTGAAACCCCATTAAAAATCGAAATTTCACTTGGAAAACTTAAAATGGCTGTATCTCCTTAACTATGCGTCCTAGAGGGAAACGGGCCTTTATTCGTGACTTCATCAAAAAATTCAAAATTTCATTGAAATCCCATTAAAAATCGAAATTTCACTTGGAAAACTTAAAATGGCTGTATCTCCTTAACTATGCTTCCTAGAGGGAAACGGGCCTTAATTCGTGACCCCATCAAAAAATTCAAAATTTCATTGAAACCCCATTCAAAATCGAAATTTTACTTGAAAAACGTAAAATGGCTGTATCTCCTTAACTATGCGTCCTAGAGGGAAATGGGCCTTAATTCGTGACTCTATCAAAATTTTTAAAACTTCATTGAAACCCCATTAAAAATCGAAATTTCACTTGGAAAACCTAAAATGGCTGTATCTCCTTAACTATGCGTCCTAGAGGGAAACGGGCCTTAATTCGTGACCACAACAAAAAATTCAAAATTTCGTTGAAACCCCATTAAAAATCGAAATTTCACTTGGAAAACTTAAAATGGCTGTATCTCCTTAACTATGCGTCCTAGAGGGAAATGGACCTAAATTCGTGACCCCATCAAAAAATTCAAAATTTCATTGAAATCCCATTAAAAATCGAAATTTCACTTGGAAAACTTAAAATGGCTGTATCTACTTAACTATGCTTCCTAGAGGGACTCTATCAAAATTTTTAAAACTTCATTGAAACCCCATTAACTATGCGTCCTAAAGGGAAACGGGCTTTAATTCGTGACTCCATCAAAAAATTCAAAAACTCATTGAAAACCCATTAAAATTCGAAATTTCACTTGGAAAACTTAAAATGGCTGTATCTCCTTAACTATGCGTCCTAGAGGGAAACGGGCCTTAATTCGTGACTCCATCGAAAAATTCAAAAATTCATTGAAACCCCATTAAAAATCGAAATTTCACTCGGAAAACTTAAAATGGCTGTATCTCCTTAACTATGCGTCCTAGAGGGAAACGGGCCTTAATTCGTGACTCCATCAAAAAACTCAAAATTTCATTGAAACCCCATTAAAAATCGAAATTTCACTTGGAAAAGTTAAAATGGCTGTATCTCCTTAACTATGCGTCCTAGAGGGAAACGGGCTTTAATTCGTGACCCCATCAAAAAATTCAAAATTTCATTGAAATCCCATTAAAAATCGAAATTTCACTTGGAAAACTTAAAATGGCTGTATCTCCTTAACTATGCGTCCTAGAGGGAAATGGACCTAAATTTGTGACCCCATCAAAAAATTCAAAATTTCATTGAAACCCCATTAAAAATCGAAATTTCACTTGGAAAACTTAAAATGGCTGTATCTCCTTAACTATGCGTCCTAGAGGGAAATGGGCCTTAATTCGTGACCACAACAAAAAATTCAAAATTTCGTTGAAACCCCATTAAAAATCGAAATTTCACTTGGAAAACTTAAAATGGCTGTATCTCCTTAACTATGCGTCCTAGAGGGAAACGGGCCTTAATTCGTGACTCCATCAAAAAATTCAAAATTTCATTGAAACCCCAGTAAAAATCGAAATTTCACTTGGAAAACTTAAAATGGCTGTATCTCGTTAACTATGCTTCCTAGAGGGAAACGGGCCTTAATTCGTGACTCCTTAAAAAAAATCAAAATTTCTTTGAAATCCCATTAAAAATCGAAATTTCACTTGGAAAACTTAAAATGGCTGTATCTCCTTAACAATGCTTCCTAGAGGGAAATGGGTCTTAATTCGTGACTCTATCAAAATTTTTAAAACTTTATTGAAACCCCATTAAAAATCGAAATTTCACTTGGAAAACTTAAAATGGCTGTATCTCCTTAACTATGCGTCCTAGAGGGAAACGGGCTTTAATTCGTGACCCCATCAAAAAATTCAAAATTTCATTGAAAACCCATTAAAAATCGAAATTTCACTTGGAAAAATTAAAATGGCTGTATCTCCTTAACTATGCGTCCTAGAGGGAAATGGGCCTTAATTCGTGACCCCATCAAAAAATTCAAAATTTCATTGAAATCCCATTAAAAATCGAAATTTCACTTGGAAAACTTAAAATGGATGTATCTCCTTAACTATGCGTCCTAGAGGGAAACGGGCCTTAATTCGTGACTCCATCAAAAAATTCAAAATTTCATTGAAATCCCATAAAAAATCGAAATTTCACTTGGAAAACTTAAAATGGATGTATCTCCTTAACTATGCGTCCTAGAGGGAAACGGGCCTTAATTCGTGACCCCATCAAATATTAAAAATTTCATTGAAACCCCATTAAAAATCGAAATTTAACTTGGAAAACTTAAAATGGCTGTATCTCCCTAACTATGCGTCCTAGAGGGAAATGGACCTAAATTCGTGACCCCATCAAAAAATTCAAAATTTCATTGAAATCCCATTAAAAATCGAAATTTCACTTGGAAAACTTAAAATGGCTGTATCTCCTTAACTATGCGAAATGGGCCTTAATTCGAGACTACATCAAAAAATTCAAAATTTTGTTGAAACCCCATTAAAAATTGAAATTTCACTTGGAAAACTTAAAATGGCTGTATCTTCTTAACTATGCGTCCTAGAGGGAAACGGGCCGTAATTCGTGACCACAACAAAAAATTCAAAATTTCGTTGAAACCCCATTAAAAATCGAAATTTCACTTGGAAAACTTAAAATGGCTGTATCTCCTTAACTATGCGTCCTAGAGGGAAACGGGCCTTAATTCGTGACTCCATCGAAAAATTCAAAAATTCAATGAAACCCCATTAAAAATCGAAATTTCACTCGGAAAACTTAAAATAGCTGTATCTCCTTAACTATGCGTCCTAGAGGGAAACGGGCCTTAATTCGTGACTCCATCAAAAAACTCAAAATTTCATTGAAACCCCATTAAAAATCGAAATTTCACTTGGAAAAGTTAAAATGGCTGTATCTCCTTAACTATGCGTCCTAGAGGGAAACGGGCTTTAATTCGTGACCCCATCAAAAAATTCAAAATTTCATTGAAATCCCATTAAAAATCGAAATTTCACTTGGAAAACTTAAAATGGCTGTATCTCCTTAACTATGCGTCCTAGAGGGAAATGGACCTAAATTTGTGACCCCATCAAAAAATTCAAAATTTCATTGAAACCCCATTAAAAATCGAAATTTCACTTGGAAAACTTAAAATGGCTGTATCTCCTTAACTATGCGTCCTAGAGGGAAATGGGCCTTAATTCGTGACCACAACAAAAAATTCAAAATTTCGTTGAAACCCCATTAAAAATCGAAATTTCACTTGGAAAACTTAAAATGGCTGTATCTCCTTAACTATGCGTCCTAGAGGGAAATGGACCTAAATTCGTGACCCCATCAAAAAATTCAAAATTTCATTGAAATCCCATTAAAAATCGAAATTTCACTTGGAAAACTTAAAATGGCTGTATCTACTTAACTATGCTTCCTAGAGGGACTCTATCAAAATTTTTAAAACTTCATTGAAACCCCATTAACTATGCGTCCTAGAGGGAAACGGGCTTTAATTCGTGACTCCATCAAAAAATTCAAAAACTCATTGAAAACCCATTAAAATTCGAAATTTCACTTGGAAAACTTAAAATGGCTGTATCTCCTTAACTATGCGTCCTAGAGGGAAACGGGCCTTAATTCGTGACTCCATCAAAAAATTCAAAATTTCATTGAAACCCCAGTAAAAATCGAAATTTCACTTGGAAAAATTAAAATGGCTGTATCTCGTTAACTATGCTTCCTAGAGGGAAACGGGCCGTAATTCGTGACTCCTTAAAAAAAATCAAAATTTCTTTGAAATCCCATTAAAAATCGAAATTTCACTTGGAAAACTTAAAATGGCTGTATCTCCTTAACAATGCTTCCTAGAGGGAAACGGGTCTTAATTCGTGACTCTATCAAAATTTTTAAAACTTCATTGAAACCCCATTAAAAATCGAAATTTCACTTGGAAAACTTAAAATGGCTGCATCTCCTTAACTATGCGTCCTAGAGGGAAACGGGCTTTAATTCGTGACCCCATCAAAAAATTCAAAATTTCATTGAAAACCCATTAAAAATCTAAATTTCACTTGGAAGAATTAAAATGGCTGTATCTCCTTAACTATGCGTCCTAGAGGGAAATGGGCCTTAATTCGTGACCCCATCAAAAAATTCAAAATGTCATTGAAATCCCATTAAAAATCGAAATTTCACTTGGAAAACTAAAAATGGATGTATCTCCTTAACTATGCGTCCTAGAGGGAAACGGGCCTTAATTCGTTACCCCATCAAATATTAAAAATTTCATTGAAACCCTATTAAAAATCGAAATTTCACTTGGAAAACTTAAAATTGCTGTATCTCCTTAACTATGCGTCCTAGAGGGAAACGGGCCTTAATTCGTGACCCCATCAAAAAATTCAAAATTTCATTGAAATCCCAATAAAAATCGAAAATTCACTTGGAAAACTTAAAATGGCTGTATCTCCTTAACTATGCGTCCTAGAGGGAAACGGGCCTTAATTCGTGACTCCATCAAAAAATTCAAAATTTCATTGAAATCCCATAAAAAATCGAAATTTCACTTGGAAAACTTAAAATGGATGTATCTCCTTAACTATGCGTCCTAGAGGGAAACGGGCCTTAATTCGTGACCCCATCAAATATTAAAAATTTCATTGAAACCCCATTAAAAATCGAAATTTCACTTGGAAAACTTAAAATTGCTGTATCTCCTTAACTATGCGTCCTAGAGGGAAACGGGCCTTAATTCGTGACCCCATCAAAAAATTCAAAATTTCATTGAAACCCCATTAAAAATTGAAATTTCACTTGGAAAACTTAAAATGGCTGTATCTCCTTAACTATGCGTCCTAGAGGGAAACGGGCCTTAATTCGTGACTCCACCAAAAAATTCAAAAATTCATTGAAAACCCATTAAAAATCGAAATTTCACTTGGAAAATTTAAAATGGCTGTATCTCCTTAACTATGCGTCCTAGAGGGAAACGGGCCGTAATTCGTGACTTCATCAAAAAATTCAAAATTTCATTGAAATCCCATTAAAAATCGAAATTTCACTTGGAAAACCTAAAATGGCTGTATCTCCTTAACTATGCGTCCTAGAGGGAAACGGGCCTTAATTCGTGACTTCATCAAAAAATTCAAAATTTCATTGAAATCCCATAAAAAATCGAAATTTCACTTGGAAAACTTAAAATGGATGTATCTCCTTAACTATGCGTCCTAGAGGGAAACGGGCCTTAATTCGTTACCCCATCAAATATTAAAAATTTCATTGAAACCCCATTAAAAATTGAAATTTCACTTGGAAAACCTAAAATGGCTGTATCTCCTTAACTATGCTTCCTAGAGGGAAACGGGCCTTAATTCGTGACCCCATCAAAAAATTCAAAATTTCATTGAAACCCCATTCAAAATCGAAATTTTACTTGAAAAACGTAAAATGGCTGTATCTCCTTAACTATGCGTCCTAGAGGGAAATGGGCCTTAATTCGTGACTCTATCAAAATTTTTAAAACTTCATTGAAACCCCATTAAAAATCGAAATTTCACTTGGAAAACCTAAAATGGCTGTATCTCCTTAACTATGCGTCCTAGAGGGAAACGGGCCTTAATTCGTGACCACAACAAAAAATTCAAAATTTCGTTGAAACCCCATTAAAAATCGAAATTTCACTTGGAAAATTTAAAATGGCTGTATCTCCTTAACTATGCGTCCTAGAGGAAAACGGGCCTTAAATCGTGACCACAACAAAAAACTCAAAATTTCATTGAAACCCCATTAAAAATCGAAATTTCACTTGGAAAACTTAAAATGGCTGTATCTCCTTAACTATGCGTCCTAGAGGGAAACGGGCTTTAATTCGTGACCACAACAAAAAATTCAAAATTTCATTGAAATCCCATTAAAAATCGAAATTTCACTTGGAAAACTTAAAATGGCTGTATCTCCTTAACTATGCGTCCTAGAGGGAAATGGACCTAAATTTGTGACCCCATCAAAAAATTCAAAATTTCATTGAAATCCCATTAAAAATCGAAATTTCACTTGGAAAACTTAAAATGGCTGTATCTCCTTAACTATGCGTCCTAGAGGGAAACGGGCCTTAATTCGTGACCGAAAACTTAAAATGGCTGTATCTCCATCAAAAAATTCAAAATTTCATTGAAATCCCATTAAAAATCGAAATTTCACTTGGAAAACTTAAAATGGCTGTATCTACTTAACTATGCTTCCTAGAGGGACTCTATCAAAATTTTTAAAACTTCATTGAAACCCCATTAACTATGCGTCCTAGAGGGAAACGCGCTTTAATTCGTGACTCCATCAAATATTAAAAATTTCATTGAAACCCCATTAAAAATCGAAATTTCACTTGGAAAACTTAAAATTGCTGTATCTCCTTAACTATGCGTCCTAGAGGGAAACGGGCCTTAATTCGTGACCCCATCAAAAAATTCAAAATTTCATTGAAACCCCATTAAAAATTGAAATTTCACTTGGAAAACTTAAAATGGCTGTATCTCCTTAACTATGCGTCCTAGAGGGAAACGGGCCTTAATTCGTGACTCCACCAAAAAATTCAAAAATTCATTGAAAACCCATTAAAAATCGAAATTTCACTTGGAAAATTTAAAATGGCTGTATCTCCTTAACTATGCGTCCTAGAGGGAAACGGGCCGTAATTCGTGACTTCATCAAAAAATTCAAAATTTCATTGAAATCCCATTAAAAATCGAAATTTCACTTGGAAAACCTAAAATGGCTGTATCTCCTTAACTATGCGTCCTAGAGGGAAACGGGCCGTAATTCGTGACTTCATCAAAAAATTCAAAATTTCATTGAAATCCCATAAAAAATCGAAATTTCACTTGGAAAACTTAAAATGGATGTATCTCCTTAACTATGCGTCCTAGAGGGAAACGGGCCTTAATTCGTTACCCCATCAAATATTAAAAATTTCATTGAAACCCCATTAAAAATTGAAATTTCACTTGGAAAACCTAAAATGGCTGTATCTCCTTAACTATGCTTCCTAGAGGGAAACGGGCCTTAATTCGTGACCCCATCAAAAAATTCAAAATTTCATTGAAACCCCATTCAAAATCGAAATTTTACTTGAAAAACGTAAAATGGCTGTATCTCCTTAACTATGCGTCCTAGAGGGAAATGGGCCTTAATTCGTGACTCTATCAAAATTTTTAAAACTTCATTGAAACCCCATTAAAAATCGAAATTTCACTTGGAAAACCTAAAATGGCTGTATCTCCTTAACTATGCGTCCTAGAGGGAAACGGGCCTTAATTCGTGACCACAACAAAAAATTCAAAATTTCGTTGAAACCCCATTAAAAATCGAAATTTCACTTGGAAAATTTAAAATGGCTGTATCTCCTTAACTATGCGTCCTAGAGGAAAACGGGCCTTAATTCGTGACCACAACAAAAAACTCAAAATTTCATTGAAACCCCATTAAAAATCGAAATTTCACTTGGAAAACTTAAAATGGCTGTATCTCCTTAACTATGCGTCCTAGAGGGAAACGGGCTTTAATTCGTGACCACAACAAAAAATTCAAAATTTCATTGAAATCCCATTAAAAATCGAAATTTCACTTGGAAAACTTAAAATGGCTGTATCTCCTTAACTATGCGTCCTAGAGGGAAATGGACCTAAATTTGTGACCCCATCAAAAAATTCAAAATTTCATTGAAATCCCATTAAAAATCGAAATTTCACTTGGAAAACTTAAAATGGCTGTATCTCCTTAACTATGCGTCCTAGAGGGAAACGGGCCTTAATTCGTGACCGAAAACTTAAAATGGCTGTATCTCCATCAAAAAATTCAAAATTTCATTGAAATCCCATTAAAAATCGAAATTTCACTTGGAAAACTTAAAATGGCTGTATCTACTTAACTATGCTTCCTAGAGGGACTCTATCAAAATTTTTAAAACTTCATTGAAACCCCATTAACTATGCGTCCTAGAGGGAAACGCGCTTTAATTCGTGACTCCATCAAAAAATTCAAAAATTCATTAAAAACCCATTAAAATTCGAAATTTCACTTGGAAAACTTAAAATGGCTGTATCTCCTTAACTATGCGTCCTAGAGGGAAACGGGCCTTAATTCGTGACCCCATCAAATATTAGAAATTTCATTGAAACCCCATTAAAAATCGAAATTTCACTTGGAAAACTTAAAATTGCTGTATCTCCTTAACTATGCGTCCTAGAGGGAAACGGGCCTTAATTCGTGACCCCATCAAAAAATTCAAAATTTCATTGAAATCCCATTAAAAATCGAAAATTCACTTGGAAAACTTAAAATGGCTGTATCTCCTTAACTATGCGTCCTAGAGGGAAACGGGCCTTAATTCGTGACTCCATCAAAAAATTCAAAATTTCATTGAAATCCCATTAAAAATCGAAATTTCACTTGGAAAACTTAAAATGGATGTATCTCCTTAACTATGCGTCCTAGAGGGAAACGGGCCTTAATTTGTGACCCCATCAAATATTCAAAATTTCATTGAAACCCCATTAAAAATCGAAATTTCACTTGGAAAACTTAAAATGGCTGTATCTCCTTAACTATGCGTCCTAGAGGGAAACGGGCCTTAATTCGTGACCCCATCAAAAAATTCAAAATTTCATTGAAATCCCATTAAAAATCGAAAATTCACTTGGAAAACTTAAAATGGCTGTATCTCCTTAACTATGCGTCCTAGAGGGAAACGGGCCTTAATTCGTGACTCCACCAAAAAATTCAAAAATTCATTGAAAACCCATTAAAAATCGAAATTTCACTTGGAAAATTTAAAATGGCTGTATCTCCTTAACTATGCGTCCTAGAGGGAAACGGGCCTTAATTCGTGACCCCATCAAAAAATTCAAAATTTCATTGAAACCCCATTCAAAATCGAAATTTTACTTGAAAAACGTAAAATGGCTGTATCTCCTTAACTATGCGTCCTAGAGGGAAACGGGCCTTAATTCGTGACCACAACAAAAAATTCAAAATTTCGTTGAAACCCCATTAAAAATCGAAATTTCACTTGGAAAACTTAAAATGGCTGTATCTCCTTAACTATGCGTCCTAGAGGGAAACGGGCCTTAATTCGTGACTCCATCGAAAAATTCAAAAATTCATTGAAACCCCATTAAAAATCGAAATTTCACTCGGAAAACTTAAAATGGCTGTATCTCCTTAACTATGCGTCCTAGAGGGAAACGGGCCTTAATTCGTGACTCCATCAAAAAACTCAAAATTTCATTGAAACCCCATTAAAAATCGAAATTTCACTTGGAAAACTTAAAATGGCTGTATCTCCTTAACTATGCTTCCTAGAGGGAAACGGGCCTTAATTCGTGACCCCATCAAAAAATTCAAAATTTCATTGAAACCCCATTCAAAATCGAAATTTTACTTGAAAAACGTAAAATGGCTGTATCTCCTTAACTATGCGTCCTAGAGGGAAATGGGCCTTAATTCGAGACTCTATCAAAATTTTTAAAACTTCATTGAAACCCCATAAAAATCGAAATTTCACTTGGAAAACCTAAAATGGCTGTATCTCCTTAACTATGCGTCCTAGAGGGAAACGGGCTTTAATTCGTGACCCCATCAAAAAATTCAAAATTTCATTGAAAACCCATTAAAAATCTAAATTTCACTTGGAAAAATTAAAATGGCTGTATCTCCTTAACTATGCGTCCTAGAGGGAAATGGGCCTTAATTCGTGACCCCATCAAATATTCAAAATTTCATTGAAACCCCATTAAAAATCTAAAATTCACTTGGAAAACTTAAAATGGCTGTATCTCCTTAACTATGCGTCCTAGAGGGAAACGGGCCTTAATTCGTGACCCCATCAAAAAATTCAAAATTTCATTGAAATCCCATTAAAAATCGAAATTTCACTTGGAAAACTTAAAATGGATGTATCTCCTTAACTATGCGTCCTAGAGGGAAACGGGCCTTAATTCGTGACCCCATCAAATATTAAAAATTTCATTGAAACCCCATTAAAAATCGAAATTTCACTTGGAAAACTTAAAATTGCTGTATCTCCTTAACTATGCGTCCTAGAGGGAAACGGGCCTTAATTCGTGACCCCATCAAAAAATTCAAAATTTCATTGAAATCCCATTAAAAATCGAAATTTCACTTGGAAAACTTAAAATGGCTGTATCTCCTTAACTATGCGTCCTAGAGGGAAACGGGCCTTAATTCGTGACCCCATCAAATATTCAAAATTTCATTGAAACCCCATTAAAAATCTAAAATTCACTTGGAAAACTTAAAATGGCTGTATCTCCTTAACTATGCGTCCTAGAGGGAAACGGGCCTTAATTCGTGACCCCATCAAAAAATTCAAAATTTTGTTGAAACCCCATTAAAAATCGAAATTTCACTTGGAAAACTTAAAATGGCTGTATCTCCTTAACTATGCGTCCTAGACGGAAACGGGCCTTAATTCGTGACTCCATCAAAAAATTCAAAATTTCATTGAAACCCCATTAAAAATCGAAATTTCACTTGGAAAAGTTAAAATGGCTGTATCTCCTTAACTATGCGTCCTAGAGGGAAACGGGCCTTAATTCGTGACCCCATCAAAAAATTCAAAATTTCGTTGAAACCCCATTAAAAATCGAAATTTCACTTGGAAAACTTAAAATGGCTGTATCTCCTTAACTATGCGTCCTAGAGGGAAACGGGCCTTAATTCGTGACTCCATCAAAAAATTCAAAATTTCATTGAAACCCCAGTAAAAATCGAAATTTCACTTGGAAAACTTAAAATGGCTGTATCTCCTTAACTATGCGTCCTAGAGAGAAAAGGGACTCCATCAAAAAATTCAAAATTTCATTGAAATCCCATTAAAAATCGAAATTTCACTTGGAAAACTTAAAATGGCTGTATCTTCTTAACTATGCTTCCTAGAGGGAAATGGGCCTTAATTCGTGAGTCTATCAAAATTTTTAAAACTTCATTGAAACCCCATTAAAAATCGAAATTTCACTTGGAAAACTTAAAATGGCTGTATCTCCTTAACTATGCGTCCTAGAGGGAAACGGGCCTTAATTCGTGACTCCATCAAAAAATTCAAAAATTCATTGAAAACCCATTAAAAATCGAAATTTCACTTGGAAAACTTAAAATGGTTGTATCTCCTTAACTATGCGTCCTAGAGGGAAACGGGCCTTAATTCGTGACTCCATCAAAAAATTCAAAATTTCATTGAAACCCCAGTAAAAATCGAAATTTCACTTGGAAAACTTAAAATGGCTGTATCTCCTTAACTATGCGTCCTAGAGGGAAACGGGCCTTAATTCGTGACTCCATCAAAAATTTCAAAATTTCGTTGAAACCCCATTAATAATCGAAATTTCACTTAGAAAACTTAAAATGGCTGTATCTCCTTAACTATGCTTCCTAGAGGGAAACGGGCCTTAATTCGTGACTCCATCAAAAAATTCAAAATTTCATTGAAATCCCATTAAAAATCGAAATTTCACTTGGAAAACTTAAAATGGCTGTATCTCCTTAACTATGCGTCCTAGAGGGAAACGGGCCTTAATTCGTGACTCCATCAAAAAATTCAAAATTTCATTGAAACCCCAGTAAAAATCGAAATTTCACTTGGAAAACTTAAAATGGTTGTATCTCCTTAACTATGCGTCCTAGAGGGAAACGGGCCTTAATTCGTGACTCCATCAAAAAATTCAAAATTCATTGAAAACCCATTAAAAATCGAAATTTCACTTGGAAAACTTAAAATGGTTGTATCTCCTTAACTATGCGTCCTAGAGGGAAACGGGCCTTAATTCGTGACTCCATCAAAAAATTCAAAATTTCATTGAAACCCCATTAAAAATCGAAATTTCACTTGGAAAACTTAAAATGGTTGTATCTCCTTAACTATGCGTCCTAGAGGAAAACGGGCCTTAATTCGTGACCACAACAAAAAATTCAAAATTTCGTTGAAACCCCATTAAAAATCGAAATTTCACTTGGAAAACTTAAAATGGCTGTATCTCCTTAACTATGCTTCCTAGAGGGAAATGGGCCTTAATTCGTGACTCCATCAAAAAATTCAAATTTTCATTGAAATCCCAATAAAAATCGAAATTTCACTTGGAAAACTTAAAATGGCTGTATCTCCTTAACTATGCTTCCTAGAGGGAAACGGGCCTTAATTCGTGACTCCATCAAAAAATTCAAAATTTCATTGAAACCCCATTAAAAATCGAAATTTCACTTGGAAAACTTAAAATGGCTGTAGCTCCTTAACTATGCTTCCTAGAGGGAAACGGGCCTTAATTCGTGACTCCATCAAAAAATTCAAAATTTCTTTGAAATCCCATTAAAAATCGAAATTTCACTTGGAAAACTTAAAATGGCTGTATCTCCTTAACTATGCGTCCTAGAGGGAAACGGGCCTTAATTCGTGACTCCATCAAAAAATTCAAAATTTCGTTGAAACCCCATTAAAAATCGAAATTTCACTTGGAAAACTTAAAATGGCTGTATCTCCTTAACTATGCGTCCTAGAGGAAAACGGGCCTTAATTCGTGACCCCATCAAAAAATTCAAAATTTCATTGAAATCCCATTAAAAATCGAAATTTCACTTGGAAAACTTAAAATGGATGTATCTCCTTAACTATGCTTCCTAGAGGGAAACGGGCCTTAATTCGTGACTCCATCAAAAAATTCAAAATTTCATTGAAATCCCATTAAAAATCGAAATTTCACTTGGAAAACTTAAAATGGCTGTATCTCCTTAACTATGCGTCCTAGAGGGAAACGGGCCTTAATTCGTGACTCCATCAAAAAATTCAAAATTTCATTGAAATCCCAATAAAAATCGAAATTTCACTTGGAAAACTTAAAATGGCTGTATCCCCTTAACTATGCTTCCTAGAGGGAAACGGGCCTTAATTCGTGACTCCATCAAAAAATTCAAAATTTCGTTGAAACCCCATTAAAAATCGAAATTTCACTTGGAAAACTTAAAATGGCTGTATCTCCTTAACTATGCGTCCTAGAGGAAAACGGGCCTTAATTCGTGACCCCATCAAAAAATTCAAAATTTCATTGAAATCCCATTAAAAATCGAAATTTCACTTGGAAAACTTAAAATGGATGTATCTCCTTAACTATGCGTCCTAGAGGGAAACGGGCCTTAATTCGTGACCCCATCAAATATTAAAAATTTCATTGAAACCCCATTAAAAATCGAAATTTCACTTGGAAAACTTAAAATTGCTGTATCTCCTTAACTATGCGTTCTAGAGGGAAACGGGCCTTAATTCGTGACCCCATCAAAAAATTCAAAATTTCATTGAAATCCCATTAAAAATCGAAATTTCACTTGGAAAACTTAAAATGGCTGTATCTCCTTAACTATGCTTCCTAGAGGGAAACGGGCCTTAATTCGTGACTCCATCAAAAAATTCAAAATTTCATTGAAATCCCATTAAAAATCGAAATTTCACTTGGAAAACTTAAAATGGCTGTATCTCCTTAACTATGCGTCCTAGAGGGAAACGGGCCTTAATTCGTGACTCCATCAAAAAATTCAAAATTTCATTGAAATCCCAATAAAAATCGAAATTTCACTTGGAAAACTTAAAATGGCTGTATCCCCTTAACTATGCTTCCTAGAGGGAAACGGGCCTTAATTCGTGACTCCATCAAAAAATTCAAAATTTCATTGAAATCCCATTAAAAATCGAAATTTCACTTGGAAAACTTAAAATGGCTGTATCTCCTTAACTATGTTTCCTAGAGGGAAACGGGCCTTAATTCGTGACTCCATCAAAAAATTCAAAATTTCATTGAAATCCCATTAAAAATCGAAATTTCACTTGGAAAACTTAAAATGGCTGTATCTCCTTAACTATGCGTCCTAGAGGGAAACGGGCCTTAATTCGTGACCACAACAAAAAATTCAAAATTTCGTTGAAACCCCATTAAAAATCGAAATTTCACTTGGAAAACTTAAAATGGCTGCATCTCCTTAACTATGCGTCCTAGAGGAAAACGTTGAAACCCCATTAAAAATCGAAATTTCACTTGGAAAACTTAAGATGGCTGTATCTCCTTAACTATGCGTCCTAGAGGAAAACGGGCCTTAATTCGTGACTCCATCAAAAAATTCAAAATTTCGTTGAAACCCCATTAAAAATCGAAATTTCACTTGGAAAACTTAAAATGGCTGTATCTCCTTAACTATGCTTCCTAGAGGGAAATGGGCCTTAATTCGTGACTCCATCAAAAAATTCAAAATTTCATTGAAATCCCAATAAAAATCGAAATTTCACTTGGAAAACTTAAAATGGCTGTATCTCCTTAACTATGCTTCCTAGAGGGAAACGGGCCTTAATTCGTGACTCCATCAAAAAATTCAAAATTTCGTTGAAACCCCAAAAATCGAAATTTCACTTGGAAAACTTAAAATGGCTGTATCTCCTTAACTATGCGTCCTAGAGGGAAACGGGCCTTAATTCGTGACTCCATCAAAAAATTCAAAATTTCATTGAAATCCCATTAAAAATCGAAATTTCACTTGGAAAACTTAAAATGGCTGTATCTCCTTAACTATGCGTCCTAGAGGGAAATGGGCCTTAATTCGTGACTCCATCAAAAAATTCAAAATTTCATTGAAATCCCAATAAAAATCGAAATTTCACTTGGAAAACTTAAAATAGCTGTATCTCCTTAACTATGCTTCCCAGAGGGAAACGGGCCTTAATTCGTGACTCCATCAAAAAATTCAAAATTTCATTGAAACCCCATTAAAAATCGAAATTTCACTTGGAAAACTTAAAATGGCTGTATCTCCTTAACTATGCTTCCTAGAGGGAAACGGGCCTTAATTCGTGACTCCATCAAAAAATTCAAAATTTCTTTGAAATCCCATTAAAAATCGAAATTTCACTTGGAAAACTTAAAATGGCTGTATCTCCTTAACTATGCTTCCTAGAGGGAAACGGGCCTTAATTCGTGACTCCATCAAAAAATTCAAAATTTCTTTGAAATCCCATTAAAAATCGAAATTTCACTTGGAAAACTTAAAATGGCTGTATCTCCTTAACTATGCGTCCTAGAGGGAAACGGGCCTTAATTCGTGACCCCATCAAAAAATTCAAAATTTCATTGAAATCCCATTAAAAATCGAAATTTCACTTGGAAAACTTAAAATTGCTGTATCTCCTTAACTATGCGTCCTAGAGGGAAACGGGCCTTAATTCGTGACCCCATCAAATATTAAAAATTTCATTGAAACCCCATTAAAAATCGAAATTTCACTTGGAAAACTTAAAATTGCTGTATCTCCTTAACTATGCGTCCTAGAGGGAAACGGGCCTTAATTCGTGACCCCATCAAAAAATTCAAAATTTCATTGAAATCCCATTAAAAATCGAAATTTCACTTGGAAAACTTAAAATGGCTGTATCTCCTTAACTATGCGTCCTAGAGGGAAACGGGCCTTAATTCGTGACCCCATCAAATATTAAAAATTTCATTGAAACCCCATTAAAAATCTAAAATTCACTTGGAAAACTTAAAATGGCTGTATCTCCTTAACTATGCGTCCTAGAGGGAAACGGGCCTTAATTCGTGACCCCATCAAAAAATTCAAAATTTCATTGAAACCCCATTAAAAATCGAAAATTCACTTGGAAAACTTAAAATGGCTGTATCTCCTTAACTATGCGTCCTAGAGGGAAACGGGCCTTAATTCGTGACCCCATCAAAAAATTCAAAATTTCATTGAAACCCCATTAAAAATCGAAATTTCACTTGGAAAACTTAAAATGGCTGTATCTCCTTAACTATGCGTCCTAGAGGGAAACGGGCCTTAATTCGTGACTCCATCAAAAAATTCAAAATTTCATTGAAACCCCATTAAAAATCGAAATTTCACTTGGAAAATTTAAAATGGCTGTATCTCCTTAACTATGCGTCCTAGAGGGAAACGGGCCTTAATTCGTGACCCCATCAAAAAATTCAAAATTTCGTTGAAACCCCATTAAAAATCGAAATTTCACTTGGAAAACTTAAAATGGCTGTATCTCCTTAACTATGCGTCCCAGAGGAAAACGGGCCTTAATTCGTGACCCCATCAAAAAATTCTAAATTTCGTTGAAACCTATTAAAAATCGAAATTTCACTTGGAAAACTTAAAATGGCTGTATCTCCTTAACTATGCGTCCTAGAGGGAAACGGCCCTTAATTCGTGACTCCATCAAAAAATTCAAAATTTCATTGAAACCCCATTAAAAATCGAAATTTCACTTGGAAAACTTAAAATGGCTGTATCTCCTTAACTATGCGTCCTAGAGGGAAACGGGCCTTAATTCGTGACTCCATCAAAAAATTCAAAATTTCATTGAAATCCCAATAAAAATCGAAATTTCACTTGGAAAACTTAAAATGGCTGTATCTCCTTAACTATGCGTCCCAGAGGAAAACGGGCCTTAATTCGTGACCCCATCAAAAAATTCTAAATTTCGTTGAAACCTATTAAAAATCGAAATTTCACTTGGAAAACTTAAAATGGCTGTATCTCCTTAACTATGCGTCCTAGAGGGAAACGGGCCTTAATTCGTGACTCCATCAAAAAATTCAAAATTTCATTGAAACCCCATTAAAAATCGAAGTTTCACTTGGAAAACTTAAAATGGCTGTATCTCCTTAACTATGCGTCCTAGAGGGAAACGGGCCTTAATTCGTGACTCCATCAAAAAATTCAAAATTTCATTGAAACCCCATTAAAAATCGAAATTTCACTTGGAAAACTTAAAATGGCTGTATCTCCTTAACTATGCGTCCTAGAGGGAAACGGGCTTTAATTCGTGACCCAATCAAAAAATTCAAAATTTCATTGAAAACCCATTAAAAATCTAAATTTCACTTGGAAAAATTAAAATGGCTGTATCTCCTTAACTATGCGTCCTAGAGGGAAACGGGACTCCATCAAAAAATTCAAAATTTCATTGAAATCCCATTAAAAATCGAAATTTCACTTGGAAAACTTAAAATGGCTGTATCTACTTAACTATGCTTCCTAGAGGGAAATGGACCTAAATTCGTGACCCCATCAAAAAATTCAAAATTTCATTGAAATCCCATTAAAAATCGAAATTTCACTTGGAAAACTTAAAATGGCTGTATCTCCTTAACTATGCTTCCTAGAGGGAAATGGGCCTTAATTCGTGACTCTATCAAAATTTTTATAACTTCATTGAAACCCCATTAAAAATCGAAATTTCACTTGGAAAAATTAAAATGGCTGTATCTCCTTAACTATGCGTCCTAGAGGGAAACGGGACTCCATCAAAAAATTCAAAATTTCATTGAAATCCCATTCAAAATCGAAATTTTACTTGAAAAACGTAAAATGGCTGTATCTCCTTAACTATGCTTCCTAGAGGGAAATGGGCCTTAATTCGTGACTCAATCAAAATTTTTAAAACTTCATTGAAACCCCATTAAAAATCGAAATTTCACTTGGAAAATTTAAAATGGCTGTATCTCCTTAACTATGCGTCCTAGAGGGAAATGGACCTAAATTCGTGACCCCATCAAAAAATTCAAAATTTCATTGAAATCCCATTAAAAATCGAAATTTCACTTGGAAAACTTAAAATGGCTGTATCTACTTAACTATGCTTCCTAGAGGGAAATGGACCTAAATTCGTGACCCCATCAAAAAATTCAAAATTTCATTGAAATCCCATTAAAAATCGAAATTTCACTTGGAAAACTTAAAATGGCTGTATCTCCTTAACTATTCGTCCTAGAGGGAAATGGACCTAAATTCGTGACCCCATCAAAAAATTCAAAATTTCATTGAAATCCCATTAAAAATCGAAATTTCACTTGGAAAACTTAAAATGGCTGTATCTCCTTAACTATGCTTCCTAGAGGGAAATGGACCTAAATTCGTGACTCCATCAAAAAATTCATAATTTCATTGAAATCCCATTAAAAATCGAAATTTCACTTGGAAAACTTAAAATGGCTGTATCTCCTTAACTATGCGTCCTAGACGGAAACGGGCCTTAATTCGTGACTCCATCAAAAATTTCAAAATTTCGTTGAAACCCCATTAATAATCGAAATTTCACTTGGAAAACTTAAAATAGCTGTATCTCCTTAACTATGCGTCCTAGAGGGAAACGGGCCTTAATTCGTGACCCCATCAAAAAATTCAAAATTTCATTGAAATCCCATTAAAAATCGAAATTTCACTTGGAAAACTTAAAATGGCTGTATCTCCTTAACTATGCTTCCTAGAGGGAAATGGGCCTTAATTCGTGACTCTATCAAAATTTTTATAACTTCATTGAAACCCCATTAAAAATCGAAATTTCACTTGGAAAACTTAAAATGGCTGTATCTCCTTAACTATGCGTCCTAGAGGGCAACGGGCTTTAATTCGTGACAACATCAAAAAATTCAAAATTTCATTGAAATCCCATTAAAAATCGAAATTTCACTTGGAAAACTTAAAATGGCTGTATCTCCTTAACTATGCTTCCTAGAGGGAAATGGGCCTTAATTCGTGACTCTATCAAAATTTTTAAAACTTCATTGAAACCCCATTAAAAATCGAAATTTCACTTGGAAAACTTAAAATGGCTGTATCTCCTTAACTATGCGTCCTAGAGGGAAACGGGCTTTAATTCGTGACCCCATCAAAAAATTCAAAATTTCATTGAAACCCCAGTAAAAATCGAAATTTCTCTTGGAAAACTTAAAATGGCTGTATCTCCTTAACTATGCGTCCTAGACGGAAACGGGCCTTAATTCGTGACTCCATCAAAAATTTCAAAATTTCGTTGAAACCCCATTAAAAATCGAAAATTCACTTGGAAAACTTAAAATGGCTGTATCTCCTTAACTATGCGTCCTAGAGGGAAACGGGCCTTAATTCGTGACCCCATCAAAAAATTCAAAATTTCATTGAAACCCCATTAAAAATCGAAATTTCACTTGGAAAACTTAAAATGGCTGTATCTCCTTAACTATGCGTCCTAGAGGGAAACGGGCCTTAATTCGTGACTCCATCAAAAAATTCAAATATTCATTGAAATCCCATTAAAAATCGAAATTTCACTTGGAAAACTTTAAATGTCTGTATCTCCTTAACTATGCGTGCTAGAGGGAAACGGGCCTTAATTTGTGACTCCATCAAAAAATTAAAAATTTCATTGAAACTCATTTTAAAATCGAAATTTCCCTTGGAAAACTTAAAATGGCTGTATCTCCTTAACTATGCGTCGTAGAGAGAAACGGGCCTTAATTCGTGACTCCATCAAAAAATTCAAAATTTCATTGAAACCCCATTAAAAATCGAAATTTCACTTGGAAAACTTTAAATGGCTGTATCTCCTTAACTATGCGTCCTAGAGGGAAACGGGCCTTAATTCGTGACCACAACAAAAAATTCAAAATTTCGTTGAAACCCCATTAAAAATCGAAATTTCACTTGGAAAACTTAAAATGGCTGTATCTCCTTAACTATGCGTCCTAGAGGGAAACGGGCCTTAATTCGTGACTCCATCAAAAAATTCAAAATTTCATTGAAACCCAATTAAAAATCGAAATTTCACTTGGAAAACTTAAAATGGCTGTATCTCCTTAACTATGCGTCCTAGAGGGAAACGGGCCTTAATTCGTGACTCCATCAAAAAATTCAAAATTTCATTGAAACCCCATTAAAAATCGAAATTTCACTTGGAAAACTTAAAATGGCTGTATCTCCTTAACTATGCTTCCTAGAGGGAAATGGGCCTTAATTCGTGACTCCATCAAAAAACTCAAAATTTCATTGAAACCCCATTAAAAATAGAAATTTCACTTGAAAAACGTAAAATGGCTGTATCTCCTTAACTATGCGTCCTAGAGGGAAACGGGCTTTAATTCGTGACCCCATCAAAAAATTCAAAATTTCATTGAAATCCCATTAAAAATCGAAATTTCACTTGGAAAACTTAAAACGGCTGTATCTCCTTAACTATGCGTCCTAGACGGAAACGGGCCTTAATTCGTGACTCCATCAAAAATTTCAAAATTTCGTTGAAATCCCATTAAAAATCAAAATTTCACTTGGAAAATTTAAAATGGCTCTATCTCCTTAACTATGCGTCCTAGAGGGAAACGGGCCTTAATTCGTGACTCCATCAAAAATTTCAAAATTTCGTTGAAATCCCATTAAAAATCGAAATTTCACTTGGAAAATTTAAAATGGCTCTATCTCCTTAACTATGCGTCCTAGAGAGAAAAGGGACTCCATCAAAAAATTCAAAATTTCATTGAAATCCCATTAAAAATCGAAATTTCACTTGGAAAACTTAAAATGGCTGTATCTCCTTAACTATGCGTCCTAGAGGGAAACGGGCCTTAATTCGTGACCACAACAAAAAATTCAAAATTTCGTTGAAACCCCATTAAAAATCGAAATTTCACTTGGAAAACTTAAAATGGCTGTATCTCCTTAACTATGCGTCCTAGAGGGAAACGGGCCTTAATTCGTGACTCCATCAAAAAATTCAAAATTTCATTGAAACCCCATTAAAAATCGAAATTTCACTTGAAAAACTTAAAATGGCTGTATCTCCTTAACTATGCGTCCTAGACGGAAACGGGCCTTAATTCGTGACTCCATCAAAAAATTAAAAATTTCATTGAAATCCCATTAAAAATCGAAATTTCACTTGGAAAACTTAAAGTGGCTGTATCTCCTTAACTATGCTTCCTAGAGGGAAATGGGCCTTAATTCGTGACTCTATCAAAATTTTTATAACTTCATTGAAACCCCATTAAAAATCGAAATTTCACTTGGAAAACTTAAAATGGCTGTATCTCCTTAACTATGCGTCCTAGAGGGCAACGGGCTTTAATTCGTGACAACATCAAAAAATTAAAAATTTCATTGAAATCCCATTAAAAATCGAAATTTCACTTGGAAAACTTAAAATGGCTGTATCTCCTTAACTATGCGTCCTAGAGGGAAACGGGCTTTAATTCGTGACCCCATCAAAAAATTCAAAATTTCATTGAAACCCCAGTAAAAATCGAAATTTCTCTTGGAAAACTTAAAATGGCTGTATCTCCTTAACTATGCGTCCTAGACGGAAACGGGCCTTAATTCGTGACTCCATCAAAAATTTCAAAATTTCGTTGAAACCCCATTAATAATCGAAAATTCACTTGGAAAACTTAAAATGGCTGTATCTCCTTAACTATGCGTCCTAGAGGGAAACGGGCCTTAATTCGTGACCCCATCAAAAAATTCAAAATTTCATTGAAACCCCATTAAAAATCGAAATTTCACTTGGAAAACTTAAAATGGCTGTATCTCCTTAACTATGCGTCCTAGAGGGAAACGGGCCTTAATTCGTGACTCCATCAAAAAATTCAAAATTTCATTGAAATCCCATTAAAAATCGAAATTTCACTTGGAAAACTTTAAATGGCTGTATCTCCTTAACTATGCGTCCTAGAGGGAAACGGGCCTTAATTCGTGACTCCATCAAAAAATTCAAAATTTCATTGAAACCCCATTAAAAATCGAAATTTCACTTGAAAAACTTAAAATGGCTGTATCTCCTTAACTATGCGTCCTAGAGAAAACGGGCCTTAATTCGTGACTCCATCAAAAAATTCAAAATTTCGTTAAACCCCATTAAAAATCGAAATTTCACTTGGAAAACTTTAAATGGCTGTATCTCCTTAACTATGCGTCCTAGAGGGAAACGGGCCTTAATTTGTGACTCCATCAAAAAATTAAAAATTTCATTGAAACTCATTTTAAAATCGAAATTTCACTTGGAAAACTTAAAATGGCTGTATCTCCTTAACTATGCGTCGTAGAGAGAAACGGGCCTTAATTCGTGACTCCATCAAAAAATTCAAAATTTCATTGAAACCCCATTAAAAATCGAAATTTCACTTGGAAAACTTAAAATGGCTGTATCTCCTTAACTATGCGTCCTAGAGGGAAACGGGCCTTAATTCGTGACCACAACAAAAAATTCAAAATTTCGTTGAAACCCCATTAAAAATCGAAATTTCACTTGGAAAACTTAAAATGGCTGTATCTCCTTAACTATGCGTCCTAGAGGGAAACGGGCCTTAATTCGTGACTCCATCAAAAAATTCAAAATTTCATTGAAACCCCATTAAAAATCGAAATTTCACTTGGAAAACTTAAAATGGCTGTATCTCCTTAACTATGCGTCCTAGAGGGAAACGGGCCTTAATTCGTGACTCCATCAAAAAATTCAAAATTTCATTGAAACCCCATTAAAAATCGAAATTTCACTTGGAAAACTTAAAATGGCTGTATCTCCTTAACTATGCGTCCTAGAGGGAAACGGGCCTTAATTCGTGACCCCCATCAAAAAATTCAAAAAAACTTTAAATGGCTGTATCTCCTTAACTATGCGTCCTAGAGTGAAAAGGGACTCCATCAAAAAATTCAAAATTTCATTGAAATCCCATTAAAAATCGAAATTTCACTTGGAAAACTTAAAATGGCTGTATCTCCTTAACTATGCGTCCTAGAGGGAAACGGGCCTTAATTCATGACTCCATCAAAAAACTCAAAATTTCATTGAAACCCCATTAAAAATAGAAAATTCACTTGAAAAACGTAAAATGGCTGTATCTCCTTAACTATGCGTCCTAGAGGGAAACGGGCTTTAATTCGTGACCCCATCAAAAAATTCAAAATTTCATTGAAATCCCATTAAAAATCGAAATTTCACTTGGAAAACTTAAAACGGCTGTATCTCCTTAACTATGCGTCCTAGAGGGAAATGGACCTAAATTCGTGACCCCATCAAAAAATTCAAAATTTCTTTGAAATCCCATTAAAAATCGAAATTTCACTTGGAAAACTTAAAATGGCTGTATCTCCTTAACTATGCTTCCTAGAGGGAAATGGGCCTTAATTCGTGACTCTATCAAAATTTTTAAAACTTCATTGAAACCCCATTAAAAATCGAAATTTCACTTGGAAAACTTAAAATGGCTGTATCTCCTTAACTATGCGTCCTAGCGGGAAACGGGCCTTAATTCATGACACCATCAAAAAATTCAAAATTTCGTTGAAACCCCATTAAAAATCGAAATTTCACTTGGAAAACTTAAAATGGCTGTATCTCCTTAACTATGCTTCCTAGAGGGAAACGGGCCTTAATTCGTGACTCCATCAAAAAATTCAAAAATTCATTGAAAACCCATTAAAAATCGAAATTTCACTTGGAAAATTTAAAATGGCTGTATCTCCTTAACTATGCGTCCTAGAGGGAAACGGGCCTTAATTCGTGACCACAACAAAAAATTCAAAATTTTGTTGAAACCCCATTAAAAATCGAAATTTCACTTGGAAAACTTAAAATGGCTGTATCTCCTTAACTATGCGTCCTAGAGGGAAACTGGCCTTAATTCGTGACTCCATCAAAAAATTCAAAATTTCATTGAAATCCCATTAAAAATCGAAATTTCACTTGGAAAATTTAAAATGGCTCTATCTCCTTAACTATGCGTCCTAGAGGGAAACGGGCCTTAATTCGTGACCCCCATCAAAAAATTCAAAAAAACTTTAAATGGCTGTATCTCCTTAACTATGCGTCCTAGAGAGAAAAGGGACTCCATCAAAAAATTCAAAATTTCATTGAAATCCCATTAAAAATCGAAATTTCACTTGGAAAACTTAAAATGGCTGTATCTCCTTAACTATGCGTCCTAGAGGGAAACGGGCCTTAATTCATGACACCATCAAAAAATTCAAAATTTCGTTGAAACCCCATTAAAAATCGACATTTCACTTGGAAAACTTAAAATGGCTGTATCTCCTTAACTATGCGTCCTAGAGGGAAACGGGCCTTAATTCGTGACTCCATCAAAAAATTCAAAAATTCATTGAAAACCCATTAAAAATCGAAATTTCACTTGGAAAACTTAAAATGGCTGTATCTCCTTAACTATGCGTCCTAGAGGGAAACGGGCTTTAATTCGTGACCCCATCAAAAAATTCAAAATTTCATTGAAATCCCATTAAAAATCGAAATTTCACTTGGAAAACTTAAAACGGCTGTATCTCCTTAACTATGCGTCCTAGAGGGAAATGGAACTAAATTCGTGACCCCATCAAAAAATTCAAAATTTCTTTGAAATCCCATTAAAAATCTAAATTTCACTTGGAAAACTTAAAATGGCTGTATCTCCTTAACTATGCTTCCTAGAGGGAAATGGGCCTTAATTCGTGACTCTATCAAAATTTTTAAAACTTCATTGAAACCCCATTAAAAATCGAAATTTCACTTGGAAAACTTAAAATGGCTGTATCTCCTTAGCTATGCGTCCTAGCGGGAAACGGGCCTTAATTCATGACACCATCAAAAAATTCAAAATTTCGTTGAAACCCCATTAAAAATCGACATTTCACTTGGAAAACTTTAAATGGCTGTATCTCCTTAACTATGCGTCCTAGAGGGAAACGGGCCTTAATTCGTGACTCCATCAAAAAATTCAAAAATTCATTGAAAACCCATTAAAAATCGAAATTTCACTTGGAAAATTTAAAATGGCTGTATCTCCTTAACTATGCGTCCTAGAGGGAAACGGGCCTTAATTCGTGACCCCATCAAAAAATTCAAAATTTCATTGAAATCCCATTAAAAATCGAAATTTCACTTGGAAAACTTAAAATGGCTGTATCTCCTTTATGCGTCCTAGAGGGAAACGGGCCTTAATTCGTGACTCCATCAAAAAATTCAAAATTTCATTGAAATCCCATTAAAAATCGAAATTTTACTTGAAAAACTTAAAATGGCTGTATCTCCTTAACTATGCGTCCTAGAGGGAAACGGGCCTTAATTCATGACACCATCAAAAAATTAAAAATTTCATTGAAACCCCATTAAAAATTGGAATTTTACTTGAAAAACTTAAAATGGCTGTATCTCCTTAACTATGCATCGTAGAGGGAAATGGGCCTTAATTCGTGACTCCATCAAAAAATTCTAAATTTCATTGAAACCCCATTAAAAATCGAAATTTCACTTGGAAAACTTAAAATGGCTGTATCTCCTTAACTATGCTTCCTAGAGGGAAACGGGCCTTAATTTGTGACTCCATCAAAAAATTAAAAATTTCATTGAAACTCATTTTAAAATCGAAATTTCACTTGGAAAACATAAAATGGCTGTATCTCCTTTATGCTTCCTAGAGGGAAACGGGCCTTAATTCGTGACTCCATCAAAAAATTCAAAATTTCATTGAAATCCCATTAAAAATCGAAATTTCACTTGGAAAACTTTAAATGGCTGTATCTCCTTAACTATGCGTGCTAGAGGGAAACGGGCCTTAATTTGTGACTCCATCAAAAAATTAAAAATTTCATTGAAACTCATTTTAAAATCGAAATTTCACTTGGAAAACTTAAAATGGCTGTATCTCCTTAACTATGCTTCCTAGAGGGAAATGGGCCTTAATTCGTGACTCTATCAAAATTTTTATAACTTCATTGAAACCCCATTAAAAATCGAAATTTCACTTGGAAAACTTAAAATGGCTGTATCTCCTTAACTATGCGTCCTAGAGGGCAACGGGCTTTAATTCGTGACAACATCAAAAAATTCAAAATTTCATTGAAATCCCATTAAAAATCGAAATTTCACTTGGAAAACTTAAAATGGCTGTATCTCCTTAACTATGCTTCCTAGAGGGAAATGGGCCTTAATTCGTGACTCTATCAAAATTTTTAAAACTTCATTGAAACCCCATTAAAAATCGAAATTTCACTTGGAAAACTTAAAATGGCTGTATCTCCTTAACTATGCGTCCTAGAGGGAAACGGGCTTTAATTCGTGACCCCATCAAAAAATTCAAAATTTCATTGAAACCCCAGTAAAAATCGAAATTTCTCTTGGAAAACTTAAAATGGCTGTATCTCCTTAACTATGCGTCCTAGACGGAAACGGGCCTTAATTCGTGACTCCATCAAAAATTTCAAAATTTCGTTGAAACCCCATTAATAACCGAAATTTCACTTGGAAAACTTAAAATGGCTGTATCTCCTTAACTATGCTTCCTAGAGGGAAACGGGCCTTAATTCGTGACCACAACAAAAAATTCAAAATTTCATTGAAACCCCATTAAAAATCGAAAATTCACTTGGAAAACTTAAAATGGCTGTATCTCCTTAACTATGCGTCCTAGAGGGAAACGGGCCTTAATTCGTGACCCCATCAAAAAATTCAAAATTTCATTGAAACCCCATTAAAAATCGAAATTTCACTTGGAAAACTTAAAATGGCTGTATCTCCTTAACTATGCGTCCTAGAGGGAAACGGGCCTTAATTCGTGACTCCATCAAAAAATTCAAAATTTCATTGAAATCCCATTAAAAATCGAAATTTCACTTGGAAAACTTTAAATGGCTGTATCTCCTTAACTATGCGTCCTAGAGGGAAACGGGCCTTAATTCGTGACTCCATCAAAAAATTCAAAATTTCGTTGAAACCCCATTAAAAATCGAAATTTCACTTGGAAAACTTAAAATGGCTGTATCTCCTTAACTATGCGTGCTAGAGAGAAACGGGCCTTAATTTGTGACTCCATCAAAAAATTAAAATTTCATTGAAACTCATTTTAAAATCGAAATTTCACTTGGAAAACTTAAAATGGCTGTATCTCCTTAACTATGCGTCGTAGAGAGAAACGGGCCTTAATTCGTGACTCCATCAAAAAATTCAAAATTTCATTGAAACCCCATTAAAAATCGAAATTTCACTTGGAAAACTTTAAATGGCTGTATCTCCTTAACTATGCGTCCTAGAGGGAAACGGGCCTTAATTCGTGACCACAACAAAAAATTCAAAATTTCGTTGAAACCAAATTAAAAATCGAAATTTCACTTGGAAAACTTAAAATGGCTGTATCTCCTTAACTATGCGTCCTAGAGGGAAACGGGCCTTAATTCGTGACTCCATCAAAAAATTCAAAATTTCATTGAAACCCCATTAAAAATCGAAATTTCACTTGGAAAACTTAAAATGGCTGTATCTCCTTAACTATGCGTCCTAGAGGGAAACGGGCCTTAATTCGTGACTCCATCAAAAAATTCAAAATTTCATTGAAACCCCATTAAAAATCGAAATTTCACTTGGAAAACTTAAAATGGCTGTATCTCCTTAACTATGCGTCCTAGAGGGAAACGGGCCTTAATTCGTGACCCCCATCAAAAAATTCAAAAAAACTTTAAATGGCTGTATCTCCTTAACTATGCGTCCTAGAGAGAAAAGGGACTCCATCAAAAAATTCAAAATTTCATTGAAATCCCATTAAAAATTGAAATTTCACTTGGAAAACTTAAAACGGCTGTATCTCCTTAACTATGCGTCCTAGAGGGAAATGGACCTAAATTCGTGACCCCATCAAAAAATTCAAAATTTCTTTGAAATCCCATTAAAAATCGAAATTTCACTTGGAAAACTTAAAATGGCTGTATCTCCTTAACTATGCTTCCTAGAGGGAAATGGGCCTTAATTCGTGACTCTATCAAAATTTTTAAAACTTCATTGAAACCCCATTAAAAATCGAAATTTCACTTGGAAAACTTAAAATGGCTGTATCTCCTTAACTATGCGTCCTAGCGGGAAACGGGCCTTAATTCGTGACTCCATCAAAAAATTCAAAATTTCATTGAAATCCCATTAAAAATCGAAATTTCACTTGGAAAATTTAAAATGGCTCTATCTCCTTAACTATGCGTCCTAGAGGGAAACGGGCCTTAATTCGTGACCCCCATCAAAAAATTCAAAAAAAC
>NC_081555.1:160110930-160256108 GCF_963082655.1 Stomoxys calcitrans | reverse complement strand
AATTTCGATTTTTAATGGATTTTCAATGAAATTTTTAATTTTTTGATGGAGTCACGAATTAAGGCCCATTTCCCTCTAGGACGCATAGTTTAGGAGATACAGCCATTTTAAGTTTTCCGAGTGAAATTTAGATTTTTAATGGATTTTCAATGAGAATTTTAATTTTTTGATGGAGTCACGAATTAAGGCCCATTTCCCTCTAGGACGCATAGTTTAGGAGATACAGCCAGTTTAAGTTTTTCTAGTGAAATTTCGATTTTTAATGGATTTTCATTGAAATTTTTAATTTTTTGATGGAGTCACGAATTAAGGCCCATTTCCCTCTAGGACGAATAGTTTAGGAGATACAGCCATTTTAAGTTTTCCGAGTGAAATTTCGATTTTTAATGGATTTTCAATGAAATTTTTAATTTTTTGATGGAGTCACGAATTAAGGCCCATTTCCCTCTAGGACGCATAGTTTAGGAGATACAGCCATTTTAAGTTTTTCTAGTGAAATTTCGATTTTTAATGGATTTTCATTGAAACTTTTAATTTTTTGATGGAGTCACGAATTAAGGACCATTTCCCTCTAGGACGAATAGTTTAGGAGATACAGCCATTTTAAGTTTTCCGAGTGAAATTTCGATTTTTAATGGATTTTCAATGAAATTTTTAATTTTTTGATGGAGTCACGAATTAAGGCCCATTTCCCTCTAGGACGCATAGTTTAGGAGATACAGCCATTTTAAGTTTTCCGAGTGAAATTTCGATTTTTAATGGATTTTCAATGAAATTTTTAATTTTTTGATGGTGTCACGAATTAAGGCCCATTTCCCTCTAGGACGCATAGTTTAGGAGATACAGCCAGTTTAAGTTTTCCGAGTGAAATTTCGATTTTTAATGGATTTTCAATGAAATTTTTAATTTGTTGATGGAGTCACGAATTAAGGCCCATTTCCCTCTAGGACGCATAGTTTAGGAGATACAGCCATTTTAAGTTTTCCGAGTGAAATTTCGATTTTTAATGGATTTTCAATGAAATTTTTAATTTTTTGATGGTGTCACGAATTAAGGCCCATTTCCCTCTAGGACGCATAGTTTAGGAGATACAGCCAGTTTAAGTTTTCCGAGTGAAATTTCGATTTTTAATGGATTTTCAATGAAATTTTTAATTTTTTGATGGAGTCACGAATTAAGGCCCATTTCCCTCTAGGACGCATAGTTTAGGAGATACAGCCAGTTTAAGTTTTTCTAGTGAAATTTCGATTTTTAATGGATTTTCATTGAAATTTTTAATTTTTTGATGGAGTCACGAATTAAGGCCCATTTCCCTCTAGGACGCATAGTTTAGGAGATACAGCCATTTTAAGTTTTCCGAGTGAAATTTCGATTTTTAATGGATTTTCAATGAGAATTTTAATTTTTTGATGCATTTACGAATTAAGGCCCATTTCCCTCTAGGACGCATAGTTTAGGAGATACAGCCAGTTTAAGTTTATCGAGTGAAATTTCGATTTTTAATGGATTTTCAATGAAATTTTTAATTTTTTGATGGTGTCACGAATTAAGGCCCATTTCCCTCTAGGACGCATAGTTTAGGAGATACAGCCATTTTAAGTTTTCCGAGTGAAATTTCGATTTTTAATGGATTTTCAATGAAATTTTTAATTTTTTGATGGAGTCACGAATTAAGGCCCATTTCCCTCTAGGACGCATAGTTTAGGAGATACAGCCATTTTAAGTTCTCCAAGTGAAATTTCGATTTTTAATGGGGTTTCAATGAAATTTTGAATTTTTTGATGGCGTCACGAATTAAAGCCCGTTTCCCTCTAGGACGCATAGTTAAGGAATTACAGCCATTTTAAGTTCTCCAAGTGAAATTTCGATTTTTAATGGGGTTTCAATGAAATTTTGAATTTTTTGATGGAGTCACGAATTAAGGCCCATTTCCCTCTAGGACGCATAGTTTAGGAGATACAGCCATTTTAAGTTTTTCTAGTGAAATTTCGATTTTGAATGGATTTTCAAAAAAATTTTTAATTTTTTGATGGAGTCACGAATTAAGGCCCATTTCCCTCTAGGATGCATAGTTTAGGAGATACAGCCATTTTAGGTTTTCCGAGTGAAATTTAGATTTTTAATGGATTTTCAATGAGAATTTTAATTTTTTGATGCAGTCACGAATTAAGGCCCATTTCCCTCTAGGACGCATAGTTTAGGAGATACAGCCAGTTTAAGTTTTCCGAGTGAAATTTCGATTTTTAATGGATTTTCAATGAAATTTTTAATTTTTTGATGGAGTCACGAATTAAGGCCCATTTCCCTCTAGGACGCATAGTTTAGGAGATACAGCCAGTTTAAGTTTTTCTAGTGAAATTTCGATTTTTAATGGATTTTCATTGAAATTTTTAATTTTTTGATGGAGTCACGAATTAAGGCCCATTTCCCTCTAGGACGCATAGTTTAGGAGATACAGCCATTTTAAGTTTTCCGAGTGAAATTTCGATTTTTAATGGATTTTCAATGAAATTTTTAATTTTTTGATGGAGTCACGAATTAAGGCCCATTTCCCTCTAGGACGCATAGTTTGGGAGATACAGCCATTTTAAGTTTTCCGAGTGAAATTTCGATTTTTAATGGATTTTCAATGAGATTTTTAATTTTTTGATGGAGTCACGAATTAAGGCTCATTTCCCTCTAGGACGCATAGTTAAGGAGATACAGCCATTTTAAGTTTTCCAAGTGAAATTTCGATTTTGAATGGGGTTTCAATGAAATTTTAAATTTTTTGATGGAGTCACGAATTAAGGCCCATTTCCCTCTAGGACGCATAGTTAAGGAGGTACAGCCATTTTGAGTTTTCCAAGTGAAATTTCGATTTTTAATGGGGTTTCAATGAAATTTTGAATTTTTTGATGGCGTCACGAATTAAAGCCCGTTTCCCTCTAGGACGCATAGTTAAGGAATTACAGCCATTTTAAGTTCTCCAAGTGAAATTTCGATTTTTAATGGGGTTTCAATGAAATTTTGAATTTTTTGATGGGGTCACGAATTAAAGCCCGTTTCCCTTTATGACGCATAGTTAAGGAGATACAGCCATTTTAAGTTTTCCGAGTGAAATTTCGATTTTTAATGGATTTTCAATGAAATTTTTAATTTTTTGATGGAGTCACGAATTAAGGCCCATTTCCCTCTAGGACGCATAGTTTAGGAGATACAGCCATTTTAAGTTTTCCGAGTGAAATTTCGATTTTTAATGGATTTTCAATGAGATTTTTAATTTTTTGATGGAGTCACGAATTAAGGCCCATTTCCCTCTAGGACGCATAGTTTAGGAGATACAGCCATTTTAAGTTTTCCGAGTAAAATTTCGATTTTTAATGGATTTTCAATGAAATTTTTAATTTTTTGATGGAGTCACGAATTAAGGCCCATTTCCCTCTAGGACGCATAGTTTAGGAGATACAGCCATTTTAAGTTTTCCGAGTGAAATTTCGATTTTTAATGGATTTTCAATGAGAATTTTAATTTTTTGATGCAGTCACGAATTAAGGCCCATTTCCCTCTAGGACGCATAGTTTAGGAGATACAGCCAGTTTAAGTTTTTCTAGTGAAATTTCGATTTTTAATGGATTTTCAATGAAATTTTTAATTTTTTGATGGAGTCACGAATTAAGGCCCATTTCCCTCTAGGACGCATAGTTTAGGAGATACAGCCAGTTTAAGTTTTTCTAGTGAAATTTCGATTTTTAATGGATTTTCATTGAAATTTTTAATTTTTTGATGTAGTCACGAATTAAGGCCCATTTCCCTCTAGGACGCATAGTTTAGGAGATACAGCCATTTAAGTTTTTCTAGTGAAATTTCGGTTTCTAATGGGGTTTCAATGAAATTTTTAATTTTTTGATGGAGTCACGAATTAAGGCCCATTTCCCTCTAGGACGCATAGTTTAGGAGATACAGCCATTTTAAGTTTTCCGAGTGAAATTTCGATTTTTAATGGACTTTCAATGAAATTTTTAATTTTTTGATGGAGTCACGAATTAAGGCCCATTTCCCTCTAGGACGCATAGTTTAGGAGATGCAGCCATTTTAAGTTTTTCTAGTGAAATTTCGATTTTTTATGGGTTTTCATTGAAATTTTTAATTTTTTGATGGAGTCACGAATTAATGGGCATTTCCCTCTAGGACGCATAGTTTAGGAGATACAGCCATTTTAATTTTTTCTAGTGAAATTTCGATTTTTAATGGATTTTCAAAAAAATTTTTAATTTTTTGATGGAGTCACGAATTAAGGCCCATTTCCCTCTAGGACGCATAGTTTAGGAGATACAGCCAGTTTAAGTTTTCCGAGTAAAATTTCGATTTTTAATGGATTTTCAATGAAATTTTTAATTTTTTGATGGAGTCACGAATTAAGGCCCATTTCCCTCTAGGACGCATAGTTTAGGAGATACAGCCAGTTTAAGTTTTTCTAGTGAAATTTCGATTTTTAATGGATTTTCATTGAAATTTTGAATTTTTTGATGGAGTCACGAATTAAGGCCCATTTCCCTCTGGGACGCATAGTTTAGGAGATACAGCCAGTTTAAGTTTTTCTAGTGAAATTTCGATTTTTAATGGATTTTCATTGAAATTTTTAATTTTTTGATGGAGTCACGAATTAAGGCCCATTTCCCTCTAGGACGCATAGTTTAGGAGATGCAGCCATTTTAAGTTTTCCGAGTGAAATTTCGATTTTTAATGGATTTTCAAAAAAATTTTTAATTTTTTGATGGAGTCACGAATTAAGGCCCATTTCCCTCTAGGACGCATAGTTTAGGAGATACAGCCATTTTAAGTTTTCCGAGTGAAATTTCGATTTTTAATGGATTTTCAAAAAAATTTTTAATTTTTTGATGGAGTCACGAATTAAGGCCCATTTCCCTCTAGGACGCATAGTTTAGGAGATACAGCCATTTTAAGTTTTCCGAGTAAAATTTCGATTTTTAATGGATTTTCAATGAAATTTTTAATTTTTTGATGGAGTCACGAATTAAGGCCCATTTCCCTCTAGGATGCATAGTTTAGGAGATACAACCATTTTAGGTTTTCCGAGTGAAATTTAGATTTTTAATGGATTTTCAATGAGAATTTTAATTTTTTGATGCAGTCACGAATTAAGGCCCATTTCCCTCTAGGACGCATAGTTTAGGAGATACAGCCAGTTTAAGTTTTTCGAGTGAAATTTCGATTTTTAATGGATTTTCATTGAAATTTTTAATTTTTTGATGGAGTCAATTAAGGCCCATTTCCCTCTAGGACGCATAGTTTAGGAGATACAGCCATTTTAAGTTTTCCGAGTGAAATTTCGATTTTTAATGGATTTTCAATGAAATTTTTAATTTTTTGATGGAGTCACGAATTAAGGCCCATTTCCCTCTAGGACGCATAGTTTAGGAGATACAGCCATTTTAAGTTTTCCGAGTGAAATTTAGATTTTTAATGGATTTTCAATGAGATTTTTAATTTTTTGATGGAGTCACGAATTAAGGCCCATTTCCCTCTAGGACGCATAGTTAAGGAGGTACAGCCATTTTGAGTTTTCCAAGTGAAATTTCGATTTTTAATGGGGTTTCAATGAAATTTTGAATTTTTTGATGGTGTCACGAATTAAAGCCCGTTTCCCTCTAGGACGCATAGTTAAGGAATTACAGCCATTTTAAGTTCTCCAAGTGAAATTTCGATTTTTAATGGGGTTTCAATGAAATTTTGAATTTTTTGATGGGGTCACGAATTAAAGCCCGTTTCCCTTTATGACGCATAGTTAAGGAGATACAGCCATTTTAAGTTTTCCGAGTGAAATTTCGATTTTTAATGGATTTTCAATGAAATTTTTAATTTTTTGATGGAGTCACGAATTAAGGCCCATTTCCCTCTAGGACGCATAGTTTAGGAGATACAGCCATTTTAAGTTTTCCGAGTGAAATTTCGATTTTTAATGGATTTTCAATGAGATTTTTAATTTTTTGATGGAGTCACGAATTAAGGCCCATTTCCCTCTAGGACGCATAGTTTAGGAGATACAGCCATTTTAAGTTTTCCGAGTAAAATTTCGATTTTTAATGGATTTTCAATGAAATTTTTAATTTTTTGATGGAGTCACGAATTAAGGCCCATTTCCCTCTAGGACGCATAGTTTAGGAGATACAGCCATTTTAAGTTTTCCGAGTGAAATTTCGATTTTTAATGGATTTTCAATGAGAATTTTAATTTTTTGATGCAGTCACGAATTAAGGCCCATTTCCCTCTAGGACGCATAGTTTAGGAGATACAGCCAGTTTAAGTTTTTCTAGTGAAATTTCGATTTTTAATGGATTTTCAATGAAATTTTTAATTTTTTGATGGAGTCACGAATTAAGGCCCATTTCCCTCTAGGACGCATAGTTTAGGAGATACAGCCAGTTTAAGTTTTTCTAGTGAAATTTCGATTTTTAATGGATTTTCATTGAAATTTTTAATTTTTTGATGTAGTCACGAATTAAGGCCCATTTCCCTCTAGGACGCATAGTTTAGGAGATACAGCCATTTAAGTTTTTCTAGTGAAATTTCGGTTTCTAATGGGGTTTCAATGAAATTTTTAATTTTTTGATGGAGTCACGAATTAAGGCCCATTTCCCTCTAGGACGCATAGTTTAGGAGATACAGCCATTTTAAGTTTTCCGAGTGAAATTTCGATTTTTAATGGACTTTCAATGAAATTTTTAATTTTTTGATGGAGTCACGAATTAAGGCCCATTTCCCTCTAGGACGCATAGTTTAGGAGATGCAGCCATTTTAAGTTTTTCTAGTGAAATTTCGATTTTTAATGGATTTTCATTGAAATTTTTAATTTTTGATGGAGTCACGAATTAAGGCCCATTTCCCTCTAGGACGCATAGTTTAGGAGATACAGCCATTTTAATTTTTTCTAGTGAAATTTCGATTTTTAATGGATTTTCAAAAAAATTTTTAATTTTTTGATGGAGTCACGAATTAAGGCCCATTTCCCTCTAGGACGCATAGTTTAGGAGATACACCCATTATAAGTTTTTCTGGTGAAATTTCGATTTTTAATGGATTTTTATTGACATTTTTAATTTTTCGATGGAGTCACGAATTAAGGCCCATTTCCCTCTAGGACGCATAGTTTAGGAGATAAAGCCAGTTTAAGTTTTCCGAGTAAAATTTCGATTTTTAATGGATTTTCAATGAAATTTTTAATTTTTTGATGGAGTCACGAATTAAGGCCCATTTCCCTCTAGGACGCATAGTTTAGGAGATACAGCCAGTTTAAGTTTTCCGAGTGAAATTTCGATTTTTAATGGATTTTCAATGAAATTTTTAATTTTTTGATGGAGTCACGAATTAAGGCCCATTTCGCTCTAGGACGCATAGTTTAGGAGATACAGCCAGTTTAAGTTTTTCTAGTGAAATTTCGATTTTTAATGGATTTTCATTGAAATTTTGAATTTTTTGATGGAGTCACGAATTAAGGCCCATTTCCCTCTGGGACGCATAGTTTAGGAGATACAGCCAGTTTAAGTTTTTCTAGTGAAATTTCGATTTTTAATGGATTTTCATTGAAATTTTTAATTTTTTGATGGAGTCACGAATTAAGGCCCATTTCCCTCTAGGACGCATAGTTTAGGAGATACAGCCATTTTAAGTTTTCCGAGTGAAATTTCGATTTTTAATGGATTTTCAAAAAAATTTTTAATTTTTTGATGGAGTCACGAATTAAGGCCCATTTCCCTCTAGGACGCATAGTTTAGGAGATACAGCCATTTTAAGTTTTCCGAGTGAAATTTCGATTTTTAATGGATTTTCAAAAAAATTTTTAATTTTTTGATGGAGTCACGAATTAAGGCCCATTTCCCTCTAGGACGCATAGTTTAGGAGATACAGCCATTTTAACTTTTTCTAGTGAAATTTCGATTTTTAATGGATTTTCAATGAAATTTTTAATTTTTTGATGGAGTCACGAATTAAGGCCCATTTCCCTCTAGGATGCATAGTTTAGGAGATACAACCATTTTAGGTTTTCCGAGTTAAATTTGGATTTTTAATGGATTTTCAATGAGAATTTTAATTTTTTGATGCAGTCACGAATTAAGGCCCATTTCCCTCTAGGACGCATAGTTTAGGAGATACAGCCAGTTTAAGTTTTCCGAGTGAAATTTCGATTTTTAATGGATTTTCAATGAAATTTTTAATTTTTTGATGGAGTCACGAATTAAGGCCCATTTCCCTCTAGGACGCATAGTTTAGGAGATACAGCCATTTTAAGTTTTCCGAGTGAAATTTCGATTTTTAATGGATTTTCAATGAAATTTTTAATTTTTTGATGGAGTCACGAATTAATTCCCATTTCCCTCTAGGACGCATAGTTTAGGAGATACAGCCATTTTAAGTTTTCCGAGTGAAATTTAGATTTTTAATGGATTTTCAATGAGATTTTTAATTTTTTGATGGAGTCACGAATTAAGGCCCATTTCCCTCTAGGACGCATAGTTAAGGAGATACAGCCATTTTAAGTTTTCCAAGTGAAATTTCGATTTTGAATGGGGTTTCAATGAAATTTTAAATTTTTTGATGGAGTCACGAATTAAGGCCCATTTCCCTCTAGGACGCATAGTTAAGGAGGTACAGCCATTTTGAGTTTTCCAAGTGAAATTTCGATTTTTAATGGGGTTTCAATGAAATTTTGAATTTTTTGATGGCGTCACGAATTAAAGCCCGTTTCCCTCTAGGACGCATAGTTAATGAATTACAGCCATTTTAAGTTCTCCAAGTGAAATTTCGATTTTTAATGGGGTTTCAATGAAATTTTGAATTTTTTGAAGGGGTCTCGAATTAAAGCCCGTTTCCCTCTATGACGCATAGTTAAGGAGATACAGCCATTTTAAGTTTTCCGAGTGAAATTTCGATTTTTAATGGATTTTCAATGAAATTTTTAATTTTTTGATGGAGTCACGAATTAAGGCCCATTTCCTTCTAGGACGCATAGTTTAGGAGATACAGCCATTTTAAGTTTTCCGAGTGAAATTTCGATTTTTAATGGATTTTCAATGAGATTTTTAATTTTTTGATGGAGTCACGAATTAAGGCCCATTTCCCTCTAGGACGCATAGTTTAGGAGATACAGCCATTTTAAGTTTTCCGAGTAAAATTTCGATTTTTAACGGATTTTCAATGAAATTTTTAATTTTTTGATGGAGTCACGAATTAAGGCCCATTTCCCTCTAGGACGCATAGTTTAGGAGATACAGCCATTTTAAGTTTTCCGAGTGAAATTTAGATTTTTAATGGATTTTCAATGAGAATTTTAATTTTTTGATGCAGTCACGAATTAAGGCCCATTTCCCTCTAGGACGCATAGTTTAGGAGATACAGCCAGTTTAAGTTTTCCGAGTGAAATTTCGATTTTTAATGGATTTTCAATGAAATTTTTAATTTTTTGATGGAGTCACGAATTAAGGCTCATTTCCCTCTAGGACGCATAGTTTAGGAGATACAGCCAGTTTAAGTTTTTCTAGTGAAATTTCGATTTTTAATGGATTTTCATTGAAATTTTTAATTTTTTGATGGAGTCACGAATTAAGGCCCATTTCCCTCTAGGACGCATAGTTTAGGAGATACAGCCATTTTAAGTTTTCCGAGTGAAATTTCGATTTTTAATGGATTTTCAATGAAATTTTTAATTTTTTGATGGAGTCACGAATTAAGGCCCATTTCCCTCTGGGACGCATAGTTTAGGAGATGCAGCCATTTTAACTTTTTCTAGTGAAATTTCGATTTTTAATGGATTTTCATTGAAATTTTTAATTTTTTGATGTAGTCAGGAATTAAGGCCCATTTCCCTCTAGGACGCATAGTTTAGGAGATACAGCCAGTTTAAGTTTTTCTAGTGAAATTTCGATTTTTAATGGATTTTCATTGAAATTTTTAATTTTTTGTTGGAGTCACGAATTAAGGCCCATTTCCCTCTAGGACGCATAGTTTAGGAGATACAGCCATTTTAATTTTTTCTAGTGAAATTTCGATTTTTAATGGATTTTCAAAAAAATTTTTAATTTTTTGATGGAGTCACGAATTAAGGCCCATTTCCCTCTAGGACGCATAGTTTAGGAGATACAGCCATTTTAAGTTTTCCGAGTGAAATTTAGATTTTTAATGGATTTTCAATGAGATTTTTAATTTTTTGATGGAGTCACGAATTAAGGCCCATTTCCCTCTAGGACGCATAGTTTAGGAGATACAGCCATTTTAAGTTTTCCGAGTAAAATTTCGATTTTTAATGGATTTTCAATGAAATTTTTAATTTTTTGATGGAGTCACGAATTAAGGCCCATTTCCCTCTAGGACGCATAGTTTAGGAGATACAGCCATTTTAAGTTTTCCGAGTGAAATTTAGATTTTTAATGGATTTTCAATGAGAATTTTAATTTTTTGATGCAGTCACGAATTAAGGCCCATTTCCCTCTGGGACGCATTGTTTAGGAGATACAGCCAGTTTAAGTTTTCCGAGTGAAATTTAGATTTTTAATGGATTTTCAATGAAATTTTTAATTTTTTGATGGAGTCACGAATTAAGGCCCATTTCCCTCTAGGACGCATAGTTTAGGAGATACAGCCATTTTAAGTTTTTCTAGTGAAATTTCGATTTTTAATGGATTTTCAATGAAATTTTTAATTTTTTGATGGAGTCACGAATTAAGGCCCATTTCCCTCTAGGACGCATAGTTTAGGAGATACAGCCATTTTAAGTTTTCCGAGTGAAATTTCGATTTTTAATGGATTTTCAATGAAATTTTTAATTTTTTGATGGAGTCACGAATTAAGGCCCATTTCCCTCTAGGACGCATAGTTTAGGAGATACAGCCATTTAAGTTTTTCTAGTGAAATTTCGGTTTCTAATGGGGTTACAATGAAATTTTTAATTTTTTGATGGAGTCACGAATTAAGGCCCATTTCCCTCTAGGACGCATAGTTTAGGAGATACAGCCATTTTAAGTTTTCCGAGTGAAATTTCGATTTTTAATGGACTTTCAATGAAATTTTTAATTTGTTGATGGAGTCACGAATTAAGGCCCATTTCCCTCTAGGACGCATAGTTTAGGAGATACAGCCATTTTAAGTTTTCCGAGTGAAATTTCGATTTTTAATGGACTTTCAATGAAATTTTTAATTTTTTGATGGAGTCACGAATTAAGGCCCATTTCCCTCTAGGACGCATAGTTTAGGAGATACAGCCATTTTAAGTTTTCCGAGTGAAATTTCGATTTTTAATGGACTTTCAATGAAATTTTTAATTTTTTGATGGAGTCACGAATTAAGGCCCATTTCCCTCTAGGACGCATAGTTTAGGAGATACAGCCATTTTAAGTTTTCCGAGTGAAATTTCGATTTTTAATGGACTTTCAATGAAATTTTTAATTTTTTGATGGAGTCACGAATTAAGGCCCATTTCCCTCTAGGACGCATAGTTTAGGAGATGCAGCCATTTTAAGTTTTTCTAGTGAAATTTCGATTTTTTATGGGTTTTCATTGAAATTTTTAATTTTTTGATGGAGTCACGAATTAAGGCCCATTTCCCTCTAGGACGCATAGTTTAGGAGATACAGCCATTTTAATTTTTTCTAGTGAAATTTCGATTTTTAATGGATTTTCAAAAAAATTTTTAATTTTTTGATGGAGTCACGAATTAAGGCCCATTTCCCTCTAGGACGCATAGTTTAGGAGATACAGCCATTTTAAGTTTTTCTAGTGAAATTTCGATTTTTTTTATTGACATTTTTAATTTTTCGATGGAGTCACGAATTAAGGCCCATTTCCCTCTAGGACGCATAGTTTAGGAGATACAGCCATTTTAAGTTTTCCGAGTAAAATTTCGATTTTTAATGGATTTTCAATGAAATTTTTAATTTTTTGATGGAGTCACGAATTAAGGCCCATTTCCCTCTAGGACGCATAGTTTAGGAGATACAGCCAGTTTAAGTTTTCCGAGTGAAATTTTGATTTTTAATGGATTTTCAATGAAATTTTTAATTTTTTGATGGAGTCACGAATTAAGGCCCATTTCGCTCTAGGACGCATAGTTTAGGAGATACAGCCAGTTTAAGTTTTTCTAGTGAAATTTCGATTTTTAATGGATTTTCATTGAAATTTTGAATTTTTTGATGGAGTCACGAATTAAGGCCCATTTCCCTCTGGGACGCATAGTTTAGGAGATACAGCCAGTTTAAGTTTTTCTAGTGAAATTTCGATTTTTAATGGATTTTCATTGAAATTTTTAATTTTTTGATGGAGTCACGAATTAAGGCCCATTTCCCTCTAGGACGCATAGTTTAGGAGATACAGCCATTTTAAGTTTTCCGAGTGAAATTTCGATTTTTAATGGATTTTCAAAAAAATTTTTAATTTTTTGATGGAGTCACGAATTAAGGCCCATTTCCCTCTAGGACGCATAGTTTAGGAGATACAGCCATTTTAAGTTTTCCGAGTGAAATTTCGATTTTTAATGGATTTTCAAAAAAATTTTTAATTTTTTGATGGAGTCACGAATTAAGGCCCATTTCCCTCTAGGACGCATAGTTTAGGAGATACAGCCATTTTAAGTTTTCCGAGTAAAATTTCGATTTTTAATGGATTTTCAATGAAATTTTTAATTTTTTGATGGAGTCACGAATTAAGGCCCATTTCCCTCTAGGATGCATAGTTTAGGAGATACAACCATTTTAGGTTTTCCGAGTGAAATTTAGATTTTTAATGGATTTTCAATGAGAATTTTAATTTTTGATGCAGTCACGAATTAAGGCCCATTTCCCTCTAGGACGCATAGTTTAGGAGATACAGCCAGTTTAAGTTTTCCGAGTGAAATTTCGATTTTTAATGGATTTTCATTGAAATTTTTATTTTTTTGATGGAGTCACGAATTAAGGCCCATTTCCCTCTAGGACGCATAGTTTAGGAGATACAGCCATTTTAAGTTTTCCGAGTGAAATTTAGATTTTTAATGGATTTTCAATGAAATTTTTAATTTTTTGATGGAGTCACGAATTAAGGCCCATTTCCCTCTAGGACGCATAGTTTAGGAGATACAGCCATTTTAAGTTTTCCGAGTGAAATTTAGATTTTTAATGGATTTTCAATGAGATTTTTAATTTTTTGATGGAGTCACGAATTAAGGCCCATTTCCCTCTAGGACGCATAGTTAAGGAGATACAGCCATTTTAAGTTTTCCAAGTGAAATTTCGATTTTGAATGGGGTTTCAATGAAATTTTAAATTTTTTGATGGAGTCACGAATTAAGGCCCATTTCCCTCTAGGACGCATAGTTAAGGAGGTACAGCCATTTTGAGTTTTCCAAATGAAATTTCGATTTTTAATGGATTTTCAATGAAATTTTGAATTTTTTGATGGCGTCACGAATTAAAGCCCGTTTCCCTCTAGGACGCATAGTTAATGAATTACAGCCATTTTAAGTTCTCCAAGTGAAATTTCGATTTTTAATGGGGTTTCAATGAAATTTTGAATTTTTTGATGGGGTCTCGAATTAAAGCCCGTTTCCCTCTATGACGCATAGTTAAGGAGATACAGCCATTTTAAGTTTTCCGAGTGAAATTTCGATTTTTAATGGATTTTCAATGAAATTTTTAATTAAGGCCCATTTCCCTCTGGGACGCATAGTTTAGGAGATGCAGCCATTTTAACTTTTTCTAGTGAAATTTCGATTTTTAATGGATTTTCATTGAAATTTTTAATTTTTTGTTGGAGTCACGAATTAAGGCCCATTTCCCTCTAGGACGCATAGTTTAGGAGATACAGCCATTTTAATTTCGATTTTTAATGGATTTTCATTGAAATTTTTAATTTTTTGTTGGAGTCACGAATTAAGGCCCATTTCCCTCTAGGACGCATAGTTTAGGAGATACAGCCATTTTAATTTTTTCTAGTGAAATTTCGATTTTTAATGGATTTTCAAAAAAATTTTTAATTTTTTGATGGAGTCACGAATTAAGGCCCATTTCCCTCTAGGACGCATAGTTTAGGAGATACAGCCATTTTAAGTTTTCCGAGTGAAATTTAGATTTTTAATGGATTTTCAATGAGATTTTTAATTTTTTGATGGAGTCACGAATTAAGGCCCATTTCCCTCTAGGACGCATAGTTTAGGAGATACAGCCATTTTAAGTTTTCCGAGTAAAATTTCGATTTTTAATGGATTTTCAATGAAATTTTTAATTTTTTGATGGAGTCACGAATTAAGGCCCATTTCCCTCTAGGACGCATAGTTTAGGAGATACAGCCATTTTAAGTTTTCCGAGTGAAATTTAGATTTTTAATGGATTTTCAATGAGAATTTTAATTTTTTGATGCAGTCACGAATTAAGGCCCATTTCCCTCTGGGACGCATTGTTTAGGAGATACAGCCAGTTTAAGTTTTCCGAGTGAAATTTCGATTTTTAATGGATTTTCAATGAAATTTTTAATTTTTTGATGGAGTCACGAATTAAGGCCCATTTCCCTCTAGGACGCATAGTTTACGAGATACAGCCATTTTAAGTTTTTCTAGTGAAATTTCGATTTTTAATGGATTTTCAATGAAATTTTTAATTTTTTGATGGAGTCACGAATTAAGGCCCATTTCCCTCTAGGACGCATAGTTTAGGAGATACAGCCATTTTAAGTTTTCCGAGTGAAATTTAGATTTTTAATGGATTTTCAATGAAATTTTTAATTTTTTGATGGAGTCACGAATTAATGCCCATTTCCCTCTAGGACGCATAGTTTTGGAGATACAGCCATTTTAAGTTTTTCTAGTGAAATTTCGATTTTTAATGGATTTTCATTGAAATTTTTAATTTTCTGATGGAGTCACGAATTAAGGCCCATATCCCTCTAGGACGCATAGTTTAGGAGATACAGCCATTTTAAGTTTTCCGAGTGAAATTTCGATTTTTAATGGATTTTCAATGAAATTTTTAATTTTTTGATGGAGTCACGAATTAAGGCCCATTTCCCTCTAGGACGCATAGTTTAGGAGATGCAGACATTTTAAGTTTTTCTAGTGAAATTTCGATTTTTAATGGATTTTCATTGAAATTTTTAATTTTTTGATGGAGTCACGAATTAAGGCCCATTTCCCTCTAGGACGCATAGTTTGGGAGATACAGCCATTTTAAGTTTTCCTAGTGAAATTTAGATTTTTAATGGATTTTCAATGAAATTTTTAATTTTTTGATGGTGTCACGAATTAAGGCCCATTTCTCTCTAGGACGCATAGTTTAGGAGATACAGTCATCTTAAGTTTTTCTAGTGAAATTCCAATTTTAATTGGATTTTCAATGAAAATTTTAATTTTTTGATGAAGTCACGAATTAAGGCCCATTTCCCTCTAGGACGCATAGTTTAGGAGATACAGCCATTTTAAGTTTTCCGAGTGAAATTTCGACTTTTAATGGAATTTCATTGAAATTTTTAGTTTTTTGATGCAGTCACGAAGTAAGGCCCATTTCCCTCTAGAACACATAGTTAAGGAGATACAGCCATTTTAAGTTTTCCTAGTGAAATTTCGATTTTTAATGGATTTTCAATGAAAATTTTAATTTTTTGATGGAGTCACGAATTAAGGCTTATTTCCCTCTAGGACGCTTAGTTTAATAGATACAGCCATTTTAAGTTTTCCAAGAGAAATTTCGATTTTTAATGGATTTTCATTAAAATTTTTAATTTTTTGATGGAGTCACGAATTAAGGCCCATTTCCCTCTAGGACGCATAGTTTAGGAGATACAGCCATTTTAAGTTTTCCGAGTGAAATTTCGATTTTTAATGGATTTTCATTGAAAATTTTAATATTTTGATGGAGTCACGAATTAAGGCCCATTTCCCTCTAGGACGCATAGTTTAGGAGATACAGCCATTTTAAGTTTTTCTAGTGAAATTTCGATTTCTAATGGATTTTCATTGAAATTTTTAATTTTTTGATGGAGTCACGAATTTAGGTCCATTTCCCTCTAGGACGCATAGTTTACGAGATACAGCCATATTAAGTTTTTCTAGTGAAATTTCGATTTCTAATGAGGTTTCAATGAAATTTTTAATTTTTTGATGGAGTCGCGAATTAAGGCCCATTTCCCTCTAGGACGCATAGTTTAGGAGATATAGCCATTTTAAGTTTTTCTAGTGAAATTTCGATTCGATAATGGATTTTCAATGAAATTTATAATTTTTTGATGGAGTCGCGAATTAAGGCCCATTTCCCTCTAGGACGCATAGTTTAGGAGATACAGCCATTTTAAGTTTTCCTAGTGAAATTTCGATTTTTAATGAATTTTCAATGAAAATTTTAATTTTTTGATGGAGTCACGAATTAAGGCCCGTTTCCCTCTAGGACGCATAGTTTAGGAGATACAGCCATTTTTAGTTTTCCTAGTGAAATTTCGATTTTTAATGGAATTTCATTGAAATGTTTAATTTTTTGATGGATTAAGGCCCATTTCTCTCTAGGACGCATAGTTTAGGAGATACAGTCAATTTAAGTTTTTCTAGTGAAATTTCGATTTTTTAAGGATTTTCATTGATATTTTTAATTTTTTGATGGAGTCACGAATTAAGGCCCATTTCCCTCTAGGACGCTTTGTTTAGGAGATACAGCCATTTTAAGTTTTCCAAGAGAAATTTCGATTCTTAAAGGATTTTCATTGAAATTTTTAATATTTTGATGTAGTCACCAATTAAGGCCCATTTCCCTCTAGGACGCATAGTTTAGGAGATACAGCCATTTTAAGTTTTCCTAGTGAAATTTCGATTCTTAAAGGATTTTCATTGAAATTTTTAATATTTTGATGTAGTCACCAATTAAGGCCCATTTCCCTCTAGGACGCATAGTTTAGGAGATACAGCCATTTTAAGTTCTCCTAGTGAAATTTCGATTTTTAATGGATTTTCAATGAAAATTTTAATTTTTTGATGGAGTCACGAATTAAGGCCCGTTTCCCTCTAGGACGCATAGTTTAGGAGATATAGCCATTTTAAGTTTTTCTAGTGAAATTTCAATGAAATTTTTAAGTTTTTGATGGAGTCACGAATTAAGGCCCATTTCCCTCTAGGACGCATAGTTTAGGAGATACAGGCATTTTAAGTTTTTCTAGTGAAATTTCGATTTTTAATGGATATTCATTGAAATTTTTAATTTTTTGATGGAGTCACGAATTAAGGCCCATTTCCCTCTAGGACGCATAGTTTAGGAGATACAGCCATTTTAGGTTTTTCTAGTGAAATTTCGATTTTTAATGGATTTTCATTGAAATTTTAAATTTTTTGATGGGGTCACGAATTAAGGCCCATTTCCCTCTAGGACGCATAGTTTAGGAGATACAGCCATTTTAAGTTTTCCGAGTAAAATTTCGATTTTTAATGGATTTTCAATGAAATTTTTAATTTTTTGATGGAGTCACGAATTAAGGCCCATTTCCCTCTAGGACGCATAGTTTAGGAGATACAGCCAGTTTAAGTTTTTCTAGTGAAATTTCGATTTTTAATGGATTTTCATTGAAATTTTTAATTTTTTGATGGAGTCACGAATTAAGGCCCATTTCCCTCTAGGACGCATAGTTTAGGAGATACAGCCATTTTAAGTTTTCCTAGTGAAATTTCGATTTTTAATGGATTTTCATTGAAATTTTTAATTTTTTGATGGAGTCACGAATTAAGGCCCATTTCCCTCTAGGACGCATAGTTTAGGAGATACAGCCATTTTAAGTTTTTCTAGTGAAATTTCGATTTTTAATGGATTTTCATTGAAATTTTTAATTTTCTGATGGAGTCACGAATTAAGGCCCATTTCCCTCTAGGACGCATAGTTTAGGAGATACAGCCATTTTAAGTTTTCCGAGTGAAATTTCGATTTTTAATGGATTTTCAATGAAATTTTTAATTTTTTGATGGAGTCACGAATTAAGGCCCATTTCCCTCTAGGACGCATAGTTTAGGAGATGCAGACATTTTAAGTTTTTCTAGTGAAATTTAGATTTTTAATGGCTTTTCATTGAAATTTTTAATTTTTTGATGGAGTCACGAATTAAGGCCCATTTCCCTCTAGGACGCATAGTTTGGGAGATACAGCCATTTTAAGTTTTTCTAGTGAAATTTAGATTTTTAATGGATTTTCAATGAAATTTTTAATTTTTTGATGGAGTCACGAATTAAGGCCCATTTCCCTCTAGGACGCATAGTTTAGGAGATACAGCCATTTTAAGTTTTTCTAGTGAAATTTAGATTTTTAATGGATTTTCAATGAAATTTTTAATTTTTTGATGGAGTCACGAATTAATGCCCATTTCCCTCTAGGACGCATAGTTTAGGAGATACAGCCATTTTAAGTTTTCCGAGTGAAATTTCGATTTTTAATGGATTTTCAATGACATTTTTAATATTTTGATGTAGTCACCAATTAAGGCCCATTTCCCTCTAGGACGCATAGTTTAGGAGATACAGCCATTTTAAATTTTTCAAGTTAAATTTCTATTTTTAATGGATTTTCAATGAAATTTTTAATATTTTGATGTAGTCACCAATTAAGGCCCATTTCCCTCTAGGACTCATAGTTTAGGAGATACAGCCGTTTTAAGTTATTCAAGTGAAATTTCGATTTTTAATGGATTTTCATTGAAATTTTTAATTTTTTGATGGAGTCATGAATTAAGGCCCATTTCCCTCTAGGACGCATAGTTTAGGAGATAAAGCCAGTTTAAGTTTTCCTAGTGAAATTTCGATTTTTAATGGATTTTCAATGAAATTTTTAATATTTTGATGGAGTCACGAATTAAAGCCCATTTTCCTCTAGGACGCATAGTTTAGGAGATACAGCCGTTTTAAGTTATTCAAGTGAAATTTCGATTTTTAATGGATTTTCATTGAAATTTTTAATTTTTTGATGGAGTCACGAATTAAGGCCCATTTCCCTCTAGGACGCATAGTTTAGGAGATACAGCCAGTTTAAGTTTTTCTAGTGAAATTTCGATTTTTAATGGATTTTCATTGAAATTTTTAATTTTTTGATGGAGTCACGAATTAAGGCCCATTTCCCTCTAGGACGCATAGTTTAGGAGATACAGCCATTTTAAGTTTTTCTAGTGAAATTTCGATTTTTAATGGATTTTCATTGAAATTTTTAATTTTCTGATGGAGTCACGAATTAAGGCCCATATCCCTCTAGGACGCATAGTTTAGGAGATACAGCCATTTTAAGTTTTCCGAGTGAAATTTCGATTTTTAATGGATTTTCAATGAAATTTTTAATTTTTTGATGGAGTCACGAATTAAGGCCCATTTCCCTCTAGGACGCATAGTTTAGGAGATGCAGACATTTTAAGTTTTTCTAGTGAAATTTCGATTTTTAATGGATTTTCATTGAAATTTTTAATTTTTTGATGGAGTCACGAATTAAGGCCCATTTCCCTCTAGGACGCATAGTTTGGGAGATACAGCCATTTTAAGTTTTCCTAGTGAAATTTAGATTTTTAATGGATTTTCAATGAAATTTTTAATTTTTTGATGGTGTCACGAATTAAGACCCATTTCCCTCTAGGAAATTTTTAATTTTTTGATGGTGTTACGAATTAAGGCCCATTTCCCTCTAGGACGCATAGTTTAGGAGATACAGCCATTTTAAGTTTTCCGAGTGAAATTTCGATTTTTAATGGATTTTCAATGAAATTTTTAATTTTTTGATGGAGTCACGAATTAAGGCCCATTTCCCTCTAGGACGCATAGTTTAGGAGATACAGCCATTTTAAGTTTTCCGAGTGAAATTTCGATTTTTAATGGATTTTCAATGAAATTTTTAATTTTTTGATGGAGTCACGAATTAAGGCCCATTTCCCCCTAGGACGCATAGTTTAGGAGATACAGCCATTTCAAGTTTTCCAAGTGAAATTTCTATTTTTAATGGATTTTCAATGAAATTTTTAATATTTTGATGTAGTCACCAATTAAGGCCCATTTCCCTCTAGGACGCATAGTTTAGGAGATACAGCCATTTTAAGTTTGCCAAGTGAAATTTCGATTTATAATGGATTTTCACTGAAATTTTTAATTTTTTGATGGAGTCACGAATTAAGGCCCATTTCCCTCTAGGACGCATAGTTTAGGAGATACAGCCATTTTAAGTTTTCCAAGTGAAATTTCTATTTTTAATGGATTTTCAATGAAATTTTTAATATTTTGATGTAGTTACCAATTAAGGCCCATTTCCCTCTAGGACGCATAGTTTAGGAGATACAGCCATTTTAAGTTTGCCAAGTGAAATTTCGATTTTTAATGGATTTTCATTGAAATTTTTAATTTTTTGATGGAGTCACGAATTAAGGCCCATTTCCCTCTAGGACGCATAGTTTAGGAGATACAGCCATTTTAAGTTTTCCAAGTGAAATTTCTATTTTTAATGGATTTTCAATGAAATTTTTAATATTTTGTTGTAGTCACCAATTAAGGCCCATTTCCCTCTAGGACGCATAGTTTAGGAGATACAGCCATTTTAAGTTTTCCAAGTGAAATTTCTATTTTTAATGGATTTTCATTGAAATTTTTAATTTTTTGATGGAGTCACGAATTAAGGCCCATTTCCCTCTAGGACGCATAGTTTAGGAGATACAGCCATTTTAAGTTTTCCAAGTGAAATTTCTATTTTTAATGGATTTTCAATGAAATTTTTAATATTTTGATGTAGTCACCAATTAAGGCCCATTTCCCTCTAGGACGCATAGTTTAGGAGATACAGCAATTTTAAGTTTTCCAAGTGAAATTTCTATTTTTAATGGATTTTCAATGAAATTTTTTATTTTTTGATGGAGTCTCGAATTAAGGCCCATTTCCCTCTAGGACGCATAGTTTAGGAGATACAGCCATTTTAAGTTTTTCTAGTGAAATTTCGATTTTTAATGGATTTTCAATGAAAAATCAATGATATTTGGAATTTTTTGATGGAGTCACGAATTAAGGCCCATTTCCCTCTAGGACGCATAGTTTAGGAGATACAGCCAGTTTATGTTTTTCTAGTGAAATTTCGATTTTTAAAGGATTTTCATTGAAATTTTTAATTTTTTGATGGAGTCACGAATTAAGGCCCATTTCCCTCTAGGACGCACAGTTTAGGAGATACAGCAAGTTTAAGTTTATCTAGCGAAATTTCGATTTTTAATGGATTTTCATTGAAATTTTTAATTTTTTGATGGAGTCACGAATTAAGGCCCATTTCCCTCTAGGACGCATAGTTTGGGAGATACAGCCATTTTAAGTTTTTCTAGTGAAATTTAGATTTATAATGGATTTTCAATGAAATTTTTAATTTTTTGATGGAGTCACGAATAAAGGCCCATTTCCCTCTAGGACGCATAGTTTAGGAGATACAGCCATTTTAAGTTTTTCTAGTGAAATTTAGATTTTTAATGGATTTTCAATGAAATTTTTAATTTTTTGATGGTGTCACGAATTAAGACCCATTTCCCTCTAGGAAATTTTTAATTTTTTGATGGTGTCACGAATTAAGGCCCATTTCCCTCTAGGACGCATAGTTTAGGAGATACAGCCATTTTAAGTTTTCCGAGTGAAATTTCGATTTTTAATGGATTTTCAATGAAATTTTTAATTTTTTGATGGAGTCACGAATTAAGGCCCATTTCCCTCTAGGACGCATAGTTTGGGAGATACAGCCATTTTAAGTTTTCCAAGTGAAATTTCGATTTTTAATGGATTTTCATTGAAATTTTTAATTTTTTGATGGAGTCACGAATTAAGGCCCATTTCCCTCTAGGACGCATAGTTTAGGAGATACAGCCATTTTAAGTTTTCCAAGTGAAATTTCTATTTTTAATGGATTTTCAATGAAATTTTTAATATTTTGATGTAGTCACCAATTAAGGCCCATTTCCCTCTAGGACGCATAGTTTAGGAGATACAGCCATTTTAAGTTTTCCAAGTGAAATTTCTATTTTTAATGGATTTTCAATGAAATTTTTTATTTTTTGATGGAGTCTCGAATTAAGGCCCATTTCCCTCTAGGACGCATAGTTTAGGAGATACAGCCATTTTAAGTTTTCCAAGTGAAATTTCTATTTTTAATGGATTTTCAATGAAATTTTTAATTTTTTGATGGAGTCACGAATTAAGGCCCATTTCCCTCTAGGACGCATAGTTTAGGAGATACAGCCATTTTAAGTTTTCCAAGTGAAATTTCTATTTTTAATGGATTTTCAATGAAATTTTTAATATTTTGATGTAGTCACCAATTAAGGCCCATTTCCCTCTAGGACGCATAGTTTAGGAGATACAGCCATTTTAAGTTTTTCTAGTGAAATTTCGATTTTTAATGGATTTTCAATGAAAAATCAATGATATTTGGAATTTTTTGATGGAGTCACGAATTAAGGCCCATTTCCCTCTAGGACGCATAGTTTAGGAGATACAGCCAGTTTATGTTTTTCTAGTGAAATTTCGATTTTTAAAGGATTTTCATTGAAATTTTTAATTTTTTGATGGAGTCACGAATTAAGGCCCATTTCCCTCTAGGACGCACAGTTTAGGAGATACAGCAAGTTTAAGTTTATCTAGCGAAATTTCGATTTTTAATGGATTTTCATTGAAATTTTTAATTTTTTGATGGAGTCACGAATTAAGGCCCATTTCCCTCTAGGACGCATAGTTTGGGAGATACAGCCATTTTAAGTTTTTCTAGTGAAATTTAGATTTATAATGGATTTTCAATGAAATTTTTAATTTTTTGATGGAGTCACGAATAAAGGCCCATTTCCCTCTAGGACGCATAGTTTAGGAGATACAGCCATTTTAAGTTTTTCTAGTGAAATTTCGATTTTTGATGGATTTTCAATGAAATTTTTAATTTTTTGATGGAGTCACGAATTAAGGCCCATTTCCCTCTAGGACGAATAGTTCAGGAGATGCAGCCATTTTAAGTTTTTCTAGTGAAATTTCGATTTTTAATGGATTTTCATTGAAATTTTTAATTTTTTGATGGAGTCACGAATTAAGGCCCATTTCCCTCTAGGACGCATAGTTTAGGAGATACAGCCATTTTAAGTTTTTCTAGTGAAATTTCGATTTCTAATGGGGTTTCAATGAAATTTTTAATTTTTTGATTGAGTCACGAATTAAGGCATAGTTTAGGAGATACAGCCTTTTAGATTTTTAATGGATTTTCAATGAAATTTTTTATTTTATGATGGAGTCTCGAATTAAGGCCCATTTCCCTCTAGGACGCATAGTGAAGGAGATACAGCCATTTTAAGTTTTCCTAGTGAAATTTCGATTTTTATTGGATTTCCAATGAAAATTTAATGATATTTGGAATTTTTTGATGGAGTCACGAATTAAGGCCCATTTCCCTCTAGGACGCATAGTTTAGGAGATATAGCCATTTTAAGTTTTCCTAGTGAAATTTCGATTTTTAATGGATTTTCAATGAAATTTTTAATTTTTTGATGGAGTCACGAATTATGGCCCATTTCCCTCTAGGACGCATAGTTTAGGAGATATAGCCATTTTAAGTTTTCCTAGTGAAATTTCGATTTTTAATGGATTTTCAATGAAATTTTTAATTTTTTGATGGAGTCACGAATTAAGGCCCATTTCCCTCTAGGACGCATAGTTAAGGAGATACAGCCATTTTAAGTTTTCCTAGTGAAATTTAGATTTTTAATGGATTTTCAATGAAATTTTCAATTTTTTGATGGAGTCGCGAGTTAAGGCCCGTTTCCCTCTAGGACGCATAGTTTGTGAAATACAGCCATTTTAAGTTTTTCTAGTGAAATTTCGATTTTTAATGGATTTTCAATGAAATTTGGAATTTTTGATGGAGTAACGAATTAAGGCCCATTTCCCTCTAGGACGCATAGTTTAGGAGATACAGCCCTTTTAAGTTTTTCTAGTGAAATTTCGATTTTTAATGGATTTTCAATGAAATTTTTAATTTTTTGATGGAGTCACGAATTAAGGCCCATTTCCCTCTAGGACGCATAGTTTAGGAGATACAGCCCTTTTAAGTTTTTCTAGTGAAATTTCGATTTTTAATGGATTTTCATTGAAATTTTCAATTTTTTGATGGAGTCGCGAATTAAGGCCCATTTCCCTCTAGGACGCATAGTTAAGGAGATACAGCCATTTTAAGTTTTCAAAATAAAATTTCGATTTTTAATGGGTTTGAATGAAATTTTTTTTTAATTTTTTGATGGAGTCACGAATTAAGGCCCATTTCCCTCTAAGACGGTTAGTTTAGGAGGTACAGCCATTTGAAGTTTTTCTAGTGAAATTTCGATTTTTAATGGAAATTTTTAATTTTTTGATGGAGTCTCGAATTAAGGCCCATTTCTCTCTAGGACGCATAGTTTAGGAGATACAGCCATTTTAAGTTTTTCAAGTGAAATTTCGATTTTTAATGGATTTTCATTGAAATTTTTAATTTTTTGATGTAGTCACGAATTAAGGCCCATTTCTCTCTAGGACGCATAGTTTAGGAGATACAGCCATTTTAAGTTTTTCTAGTGAAATTTCGATTTTAAATGGATTTTCAATGAAATTGAACCAGGCCCGAAGGACCAGGCCCGAAGGACCAGGCCCGAAGGACCAGGCCCGAAGGACCAGGCCCGAAGGACCAGGCCCGAAGGACCAGGCCCGAAGGACCAGGAACGAAGGACCAGGCCCGAATTACCAGGCCCGAATTACCAGGCCCGAAGGCCCTCTAGTCGGACGAGAATTGCGCCCTCTAGTGGCTCAAAAAGTCAAGATCCAAGATCGGTTTATAGTGGAGCTATATTAGGTTATGAATCGATTTTGACCATACTTAGCACAGTTTTTGAAGTGATATTAAAACACTACGAGCAAAATTTCAGTCAAATCGGACGAGAATTGCGCCCTCTAGTGGCTCATAAAGTCAAGATCCAAGATCGGTTTATAGTGGAGCTATATCAGGTTATGAACCGATTTTAACCATACTCAACACAGTTTATTGGAGTCATAATAAAACACTTCATGCAAAATTTCAGCCAAATCGGATAAGAATTGTGCCCTCTAGAGGCTCAAGAAGTCAAGACCCAAGATCGGTTTATATGGCGGCTATATTAGGTTATGAACCGATTTTAACCATACTCAGCACAGTTTATTGGAGTCATAATAAAACACTTCATGCAAAATTTCAGCCAAATCGGATAAGAATTGCGCCCTCTAGTGGCTCAAAGAGTCAAGATCCAAAATCGGTTTATATGGCAGCTATATCAAAACATGGACCGATTTGGCCCATTTACAATCCCAACTGACCGACACTAATAAGAAGTATTCGTGCATAATTTCAAGCGGCTGGCTTTACTCCTTCGAAAGTTAGCGTGCTTTCGACAGACAGACGGACGGACGGACAGACATGTCTAGTTTGACTTAAAATGTCACGAAGATCAAGATTATATATACTTTTTTTTGGGGTCTTAGACGCATATTTCGAGGTGTTACAAACAGAATGACGAAATTAGTATACCCCCAACCTATGGTGGAGGGTATAAAATCATAAAAAAATTGTCGATTTTCATGAAATTTTAAATGAAGGATTATCTGATGATTTCCGACATTACTGGTTCAGATTTAGATATAGCTCACATGAATATGGGGTCGAGCCGTATCATTTGAAAAAATCATCTTTTCTATTAAAGATACCTCGTACTTCTTAGATTTCTAATTGAGTGGCTGAAAGTGTTACAAACAGAATGAAGCAGTCAATAAGCTTCCCATCCCCTGGATGAGGAAACTAAAGAGAATGAACATAAAGCAACCATAATTACCTTGACCTATCCCCTTGTGAATAGTTACGTTGTAAATGAGCTGCACAAACAAATCTAACCTTTCGCCAATTGCACGTAATAACCTCCAAACCAAAACTTTGAAACAAGCAAATACAAATGAGACTAAGAATTGTGGCCGGCAAAACGTGACCTGAACTTTGTGAGTAAACAGAAGTTTAGAACAATGATCACCATTTGAAATGATTAATAAGCCTTATTAGGAGAGCTGATATAATAAAACAACTGCAATAGTTATTTCTAACATAACAAACATCTATCCATAGTCACATAAGAAGCTCCACCCAAGTTTTTACTTGTTATACCCACCACCATAGGATGGAGGGTATACTAATCCAGTCAATTTGTTTGTAAAAAATGCGAATTTTGCCCATGAACATTCCACTTAGGAAAATGGGCAAACTTCTCTCATATATCAATGAGTGCAGTCCAATTGCTGAAATTTGAGACAGTGAGTTGTGTTAGGCCACTCGATATCCTTCTTCAATTTGGCTCAGATCGGTCCAGATTTGGATATAGCTGCCATATAGACCGAACTCTCGATTTAAAGTTTTGGGCCAATAAAAATCCGAATCCGATTTTGCCGAAATTTGGGACAGTGAGTTGTTTTAGGCCGCTCGACATCCTCAGATTGGTTCAGATTTGGATATAGCTGCCATATGGACTTATCTTCCAATTTAAGTATTGGCCCCATAAATGGCACATTTATAATCCGATTTCGCGGAAACTTGACATAGTAACTTATGTTAGGCTTTTCCCGAATTCGGTCCAAATTGGACCATCTTTCTATATAGCTGTAATGGGGGCATAAAATATGAGTTTTTCACCGAACTATGACGAAAGGTGGTTAATGTATTGGGTTGCCCAAAAAGTAATTGCAGATTTTTCATATAGTCGGCGTTGACAAATTTTTTCACAGCTTGTGACTCTGTAATTGCATTGTTTCTTCTGTCAGTTATCAGCTGTTACTTATAGCTTGCTTTAGAAAAAAAGTGTAAAAAAAGTATATTTGATTAAAGTTCATTCTAAGTTTCCTTAAAAATTTATTTACTTTCTTTTAAAAAATCCGCAATTACTTTTTGGGCAACCCAATATATAGCCGAGGTGGTGGGTATCTAAAGTTCGGTCAGGCCGAACTTAACGCCTTTTGCTTGTTATACCTTACATTACTACTGCGGTACAGGGTATCACAACTTGTGCATTCATTTGTAACACCCAGGAGGAAGAGAGATAGTAGCACTGATAAGTATACTGATCGACTTAGAGTCACTTTCTGATTCGATTTCGCCATGGCCGTCTGTCTGTCCATGTTAATTTGTGTACAAAGTACAGGTCGCAGTTTTCATCCGATTGTCTTCAAATTTGGTACAGGCATGTTTTTCGGCCTAGAGAGGAATCCCATTGAAATTGGAAAAAATCGGTTCAGATCTGGATATAGCTCCCGATTTGCAGCAATAATGCAATAAAATGGACGTTTGTTAACCGGTTCTCTCGAAATTTTGCAGGAAGGATTTTCTCTTGACTTTCGACAATAATGGTAGATTTCACGGAAATCGGTTCAGATTTAGTTATAGCTCTCGTATGTATATATATATATCGCCCGATTTTCACTCCTAAAGCGACTGCAAGCGCATTATTGACTATCACAGTATCTGAAAAGTTTTCTCGAAATCGGTTCTGATTTAGATGTAGTGTAGTGTGTATATGTGTGAGACAATTGTCTGGCCTTGGTGATGACCATTGTCTGGCTTAGGTAATCTGATTCGCGCATATGGACACCCATCAGCGTTGCCGTGTGAATATACATACGTTGTATATTCACACAGGTGAGCAACCCAACAGCATGGGAACATGCTGGCTAGGCTTAAGCTAGCTTAGAAATATATTGTTAAAATAAAATTCAATTTAAGAACAACAGCCAATTGAAGTGGTCCTCAATTCTTTCACATGGCGACCGTGACAGGACTCGAACCTGCAATCTTCGGATCTCAATTCTTTCACATGGCGACCGTGACAGGACTCGAACCTGCAATCTTCGGATATGCAACGTATGTATATTCACACGGCAACGCTGATGGGTGTCCATATGCGCGAATCAGATTACCTAAGCCAGACAATGGTCATCACCAAGGCCAGACAATTGTCTCACACATATACACACTACAGTAGCTCCCTCATATATATTCGTCCAATTTTGAGAAATATTGCAAGAAAATGCTAATTTGTTAGCAGATTCTCTCGAAATTTTGCAGAAAGGATTTTCTTACGACTCTCGATATTACTGGTGAATTTCATAGAAATCGGCCCAGATATAGATATAGCTGTCATATATATGTTTATCGCCAGATTTACACCCCAAGACCCACTGCAAGCGCATTGATTGACCAATCTTGCCAAAATATTGCACAACGCTTTCTGTCAGAAAAAACTTTCAAATTCTTAAGTAATCCCAATAACAAGTGAGACAAGTCGGAAAACACATCCGCATTCATTAAGACTCAACATTAGAATTGAACTATTACATTATCTGAGAAGTTTGCTCAAAATCGGTTCAGAATTAGATATAGCTCCCATATATATGTTCGTCAGATTTTGGGTAATTTCCAATAATGTTGTCATTTGTCAACCGGAGGGGGGCGGACCCTCCCCCTTACCCTAATTTTCAGAAACGCCAGATCTCGGAGATGGGTTGTGCAATTTAAGTGAAATTTTGTGTGCTCTCACATAGCCCTAAAAATAAAAATTTGGTATCCAAATTTCGGATGGGGTACCTAGGGGGGCTGCCCCACCCTAAAACCTACCAAACATATATTTACACCAATCACGACAATACGGGACTCAAATGAAAGGTATTTAGGATAGGAAAACGTATCTGAGATCCAATTGTCGGACCAAGTGCTAGGGGGACCACCCCAACCCCCAAAACACCTCCGAATCGGACATATTTTCCGACCATAGCAATATGGGATTCAAATGAAAGGTATTTACGAGTAGAATACGAATCTGATATCCTAATGTGGGATCACGTTTCTGGGGGTCCACCCCTTCCCCAAAACAGGACTTATTTACTGACCATGGTAATATGGGGCTTAAATAAAAGGCATTTGAGTGTAGAATTTGAATCTTATATCAAAATATGGGACCAAGTATTTTGTCCCCAAAAACATCAAATTTACGACCATAGCAATATGCGGCTCAGATGAAAGGTCTTTGGAAATAAAGCACGAAGCTGATATCAATATTCGGCCGCCTATTCCTAAAAACACCCCCGAAGTCGGTCATGTTTGCCGACTATGGAAATATGGGGCTCAAATTAAAGGTATGTGGGAATAGACCACATATATGATATCAACATTAGGGGCCAAATGTCTAGCGGATGTTCCACCCCCATAACAACCCCCAACTAGGACGTATTTGCTCACCAAGACAATTTGGGTCTTAAAGAAAGTGGAACTAAATATTCATAGTTTTTAGGGCCAATACGCCAAACCGGACATATTTGCTGACTTTTGCAATAAGGAGTTTAAATGAGATTTGAAAACGAATTTGATGTCTATTTTTGAGGGCAATGGCAATATGGGGTTCAAATAAATGATATATGAGAATAGAACACGTTGCTGATATATTTTCAGGGCTTAGTGTTTGGGGGACCACCCCAATCCCCAAAACAACCCATAAATCGGGCATATTTACCGACCATGTGGATGTCGAGCTTAAATGAATTGGTATTGGGGGGTAGAGCAAGAATTGATACCCACTTTCGGGACCAATTTTCTGGGGGTCTACCCCTCTCCCAAAATACCCTACAAACAGCAATTTTTTACTAACCATCGCAATATGAGGCTCAAATAAAGGTATTTGGGAGTAGAATACGAATTTGATATCCAAATGTTGGACCATGTATTTAGGACATCAGCCCTTTCCCAAAACACCTCCAAAGGGAAAAAATATTTCGACCATGCCAATATGTGGCTCAAATGAAAGGTATTTGAGATTGGAAAACGAATTTGATAACCAATTTAGGGACCATTTGTTTGGGGGACGCCTTATCCTGTAAACTCCCCTCAAAACCAATGTCAATGTGGGGTTTAAATAAATGGTACTTGGGAGAAGAGCACCATGCTGATATTGGTCTGGGGTCTGGGGGACCACCTCACCACCGAAAACACCCCTAAATCAGACATCATGAGAATATCGGGCTGAAATAAAGTATTTTAAGAATGGAGTACACCTTACATCCAAACTTAAATTCGTTGACCAATACAGATCATATGGGATACAGATAAAGGCACTTATAGTGTTAAACTGTTTGTCGAGCGATGAGCTATTTTCGTAGCATGGTATTTTACTAAAAGCTATTTAATTGTCGAAAATAAATATTCCAAGGAAAATTTTGTTCCATATAAAGTAAAAAAAGGCGAAGCGGAGCGGACTCGGTCCAGCTAGTAATATAATAAGAATATCCATGGTGATGGGCATCCAAAGTACGGCTCGGAAGAACTTAATGTATTTTTCTTTGTTTTCCCGTAATTGTACGCCTCTATTTTAAGCACAAAGATGCTTATACATTATGGCCATTTGCCAAGCAACACCTCATCGAGTGTGTTTCATAAGATAATATTATAAATAACATGCAGACACCATCATGAAGGCTTTAAGAACAAGATACCAACATACCTCATGTACCGCCTTCAGACACTTCCCTTAAATTCTTAGCATGAGACTAAGTTCAAGTGGGCGTGAAGTGTTAAAGACATGACACACCACTTGCTCTACATGTTAAATAGCTGGATTTACTTACAGAGATAAAAGAAAGCTTTCATCTTGGATTAAAATGTTTGAGCGGATAGAATAAAAAAAGTCAACTGAAGTATTAAATATGTGTAAGCTAGAATACTACTGTGTTACAGGGTATTATTAGTTAATATTGGGTTGCCCAAAAAGTAATTGCGGATTTTTCATATAGTCGGCGTTGTCAAATTTTTTCACAGCTTGTGACTCTGTAATTGCATTCTTTCTTCTGTCAGTTATCAGCTGTTACTTTTAGCTTGCTTTAGAAAAAAAAGTGTAAAAAAAGTATATTTGATTAAAGTTCATTCTAAGATTTATTAAAAATGCATTTACTTTCTTTTAAAAAAATCCGCAATTACTTTTTGGGCAACCCAATATATTTGTTTGTAACACCTGCAAGAAAGAAATGGAAGATGGACCCATTGATAAGAATACGGGCAGACACAGAATCACTTTCTGATTCGATTTTACTACATTCATCTGTCTCTTCGTTTGTCTGACCGCCGGTCTTTCCATCTGTCTACCTATCCGTCTGTAACTTTCGTCTGTTAAGAGATGGCCTTGCGCATGAACCGCTTGTTGAGGTATAAACAAGTTAAAAGGCATTAAATTCGGCAGCGCCGAACTTTGGATACCCACCACCTTGGATATATATGTAAACCCCTTTTCGTCACAATCCGATGAAATTTCAATAACTTATGCACCCAAATTCGGCACGGGTATTGAGTGGTCTTATAAATATTAGTCACTGTTGAATTTTGTATTTCAAATTTCAGAGAAATCGGTAAAAAAATAAAGCTTTTATGGGCTTCAGACCCTTTATCGGCAGATCGGTCTATATGGCAGCTATATCTAAATATAGCCCGATCTGAACCGTATTTGGATCAGATGTTGGGAGGACTTAAGCTACTCACTGTTTCAAATTTTAGCAAAATCGGTTAAAAATAAAGATTTTATGGGCTTTAGACCCTTTATCTGGAGATCGGTATATATGGCAGCTATATCTAAATATAGTCCGATCTGAACCATACTTAGGTCAAATGTCGGAAGGCTTAAAATAACCCACTGTTGCAAGTTTTAGCGAAATAGGGCAATAAATAACGCTTTTATGGGCTTCAGACCCTTTATCGGTAGATCGGTCTATATGGCAGCTATATCTAAATATAGCCCGATCTGAACCATACATAGGTCAAATGTCGGAAAGCTTAAAATAACCCACTTTTGCAAATTTCAGCGAAATTGGGCAATAAATAAAGCTTTTATGGGCTTCAGACCCTTAATCGGCAGATCGGTCCATATGGCAGTTATATCTAAATATAGTCCGATCTAAACCATATTTGCGGCAGATGTCGGGAGACCTAAAAATATTCACTGTTTAAAATTTCAGCGAAATCGGATGAAAAATGATTTTATGGGCATTAGACCCTTTATCGGAAAATCGGTCTTTATAGGAGCTATATCCAAATATGTTCCGATTTGGCCCGTTCAAGATTTAAGACACAAAAACTACTGACTATCTCAAAATTATTGTTTCCAACTTGATTTGGTCAGGAATATTGGGCTTTCCTAGAGTTGACACCATCCACTTTGTGAATATCTGGTCTATGTTGGTTATGCCAGATATAAGGCCACTTTGGTAGGCCAAACCTTGAGTTTTAATTTTATTCCCTTACATAGAGCGGTTCGGATTTGGATATAGCTCACATATCTATGATTGTCTGATTTTGAGAAATATTGCAATGAAGTATTCATTTATTAACCGATTTTCTCGAAACTTTGCAGGATTGATTTTCTTATGACCCCTAACATTACACAGGTGAATTTCATGGAAATCGGTTCAGATTTAGATATAGCTGTCATATAAGCATATCGCCCGATTTTAACTTCTAGAGTCACAGCAAGCGGATTTATTGACCAATCTTGCCAAAATTTCGAGCAAAGCTCTCCTCGATGACTACCACAATATTTGCTTGAAAACGGTTCAGAATTAGATATAGCTCCAAAATATATGTTCTTCAGATTTTGGATGATTTGCAATAATGTTGTCATTTGTCAACCGTAGTTATTTTAGTTTGAATATATTTGCTCGATTTTTGATACGGAGTGTTTAATAGCCCATCTGAAAACATCGGCCAAGGTCCATCAAAATTGGTTCAGAACTGCAAATAGCTTCATTGTACTTATAGAGTAGGTGTAGGATATAATACACTAGGCACCTTCCGACTTTTGCCTTTCCTCACAGGTTTTAGTATAGATCATTGGTTGCTGCAAACGGGGTATATATATGTAATAATGCACCCAAAATCCTCAGATTTCAGTTTGTGAGCCCCTTACGATTTATCCAATTTGGCTGGAATTTACTATTCATAGTACACTTATTGTCTTCAATACCCAAACCAAATACGGTCGAGATAGTTCTATAAGGATGAAAAAAATTATTATACCCTCCACCATAGGATGGGAGTATACGGGTTGCCCAAAAAGTAATTGCGGATTTTTCATATAGTCGGCGTTGACAAATTTTTTCACAGCTTGTGACTGTGTAATTGCATTCTTTCTTCTGTCAGTTATCAGTTGTTACTTTTAGCTTGCTTTAGAAAAAAAGCGAAAAAAAGTATATTTGATTGAAGTTCATTCCAAGTTTTATTAAAAATGCACTTACTTTCTTTTAAAAAATCCGCAATTACTTTTTGGGCAACCCAATAATTTCGTCATTCTGTTTGTAACACCCTGAAATATGCGTCTGAGACCCCATAAAGTATATATATTCTTAATCGGCATGTCATTTTAGGTCCGTCCGTCTGTCCGCCCGTCTGTCGAAAGCACGCTAACTTTCGAAGGAGTAAAGCTAGGAGCTTGAAATTTTGCGCAAAGACTTTTTATTAGTGTGGGTCGGTTAGGATTGTAAATGGGCCAAATCAGTCCATGTTTTAATATAGCTGCCATATAAACGGGTCTTGGAACTTTACTTCTTGAACCTCTAGAGGGCGTTCTCATCCGATTTGACTGAAATTTTGCACGTGGAGTTTTGGTATCACTACCAACAACTGTGCTAAGTATGATTCAAATCGGTTCATAATCTGGTAAAGCTGTCATATAAACCGATCTTAGATCTTGATTTCTTGAGCCAATAGAGCGCGCAACTCTCATCCGATTTGGCTGAAATTTAGCATGAGGTGTTTTGTTACGACTTTCAACAACTGTGCTAAGTATGGCGTAAATCGGTATAGAACCTGATATAGCTGCCATATAAACCGATCTTGGGTCTTGACTTCTTGAGCCAATAGAGCGCGCAATTCTCTTCCAATTTGGCTGAAATTTTGTACAACGGCTTCTCTCATGACCTTCAACATGCGTGTCTAATATGGTCTGAATCGTTCAATAGCTTGATACAGCTCCCATATAAACCTATCTCGCGGTTTTGCTTCATGAGGCCCTACAAAGCGCAATTCTTATCCGAATGAACTGAAATATTACACAATGACTTCTATAATGTTCAGCATTAATTTATGATCCGAATCGGACTATAACTTGATATAGCTCCAATAGCATAACAGTTCTTATTCAATATTCTTGGTTTGCCTGAAAAGAGATAATGCATGGATAATGCGATCCATGGTGGAGGGTATATAAGATTCGGCCCAGACGAACTTAGCGCGTTCTTGCTTGTTTTTTATTTAAATACTTTTCTACATTTCATTTTGACGCTCACTATATACCCCACCAATCCCACCACACCTCCACAACAAATGGCGCATGCATTATTTTTGTGGTGTTTTCATCTCTGCAGTCTAAAAAACCTACACGATCTGATGTATTTTGAATTCTATATGTATCATGGTTTTTTTTATAGAAGGAGGAGTTCATATAGGGTGAGTCATCTTCATCTTTCTCCGGTTTCTAGGAGTTATTGAGTTATCTACGAGGGCGCATCATTGGGATTGCATAGAGGCTCGAGACATCGAGGGAAGCAAGTGGCTCGAGACATAAAGGGAGTCTCGAGCCACTTGCTTCAAGATCCAATGCCCGCTTCCAGACGCCTCTAATCTGGATATACACGCTTATGTTGGCGATTGGTAATTTAAAATCACCAAGAACTCGCCTGGTCATTTCGAGCATCACAGACTGTCAGTTCAACAGCATTGAAATTTCCTCAGTCAGATCAGATTTATATATAGCTCCCATATATATCTTTCATCCGATATGGTCTTTTAAGGCTGTAGAAGGCACAATTTTCTTTCGATTCTTACAAAATTTTGCGCAGTCTTTTTTTCGACGCAAAATTTCATCAGAATCGCATCAGATTTATATATAGTTCCCTTATATATCTTTCATCCGATATGCCCTTTTAAAGCTGTAGTAGCCACAATTTTGGTCCCATCCTTACAAAATTTTCCAGCAGATGTTTTATTTGACGTCGCACTACATGAAAAAAAAAAAATTCATCAAAATCAAAATAGATTTAAGTAAAGTTCCCAGTTCTATTGTTTCGACTTTTAGGGCTGTAGTAGCTACAAAAAAGTTCTTCATGAGCTGTTTTAATTGACATCCCAATACGTGTGCAAAATTTCAAAGTCGAATCAGATTTAGATAAAACTCCCATATATATCTATTATGCGTTTCGACTTTGAAGGCTGTAGAAGCCACAATTTTCGTATCATCGTAAGAAAATCGTAAAAGGTTCTATTCGATATTTCAATAGGTATGCAAAATTGAAGTCTGACTAGATTTGAGTATAAGTGTCATATATTAAAAGTATTACGTACACCCGGTGGTGTAGGGTATTATATAGTCGGCACCGCCGACTTTTGGCCTTCTTTACTGGTTTTTATACATAAAAATTTATTTTCTATAATTTATGTTGTTTGATCTTTTTCTGTTCCCAACATTCCATTTTGTTGTTACTTGTTTCCTTTAATCGATATGTTGCCTTTAATGGAATCTTTAACCTACGACAATAACTGGTTATACACATGACCAAAGATTTGTCCTTAGGCACACTCATTCAATGTCCATTTGAAAAAGCATGCGTATTTTCCGTTAAGAAGATTTATTGGACACATTTCTCTATTTCCTATTTTCTTGCCATCTTCTTCGTACCCACAAATCTCACTAACATGCTCGTTAGTACGAATTTCACTCTAACAAGGCCTTTGACAATGTATATAATACTTCTTGGTATCAATGTGAGAATATGTAGGGATAGGGACTGATATATTTATTAGAATTTATATAGGCGATATTTGCTTTAGATGTGCCACATTTTCATCTCATTTAAGAGTGGAAAGGATATTAGCTCAGCCTATCTGAATGAAAATTGAGAAGAAAATGTTTGAAGTTTGCATAACACATATGCACTAGCATTGGTCATAAACTCATTCTCTCGGACATTCACAACTCACTGTCCCAAATTTCAGCGACATCGGACCCAGCGCCTTTTATGGGCCCAAAACCTTAAATCGAGAAATCGGTTTATATGGCAGCTATATCCAAATCTGGATCGATCTGGGCTCAATTGAAGAAGGATGTCGACTGGTTTAACACAACTCACTGTCCCAAATTTCGGCGAAATCGGACTATAAATGCGCCTTTTATGGGCCCAAAACCTTAAATCGAGAGATCGGTCTATATGGCAGCTTTATCTAAATCTGAACCGATTTGAACCAAATTGAATAGGGATGTCGAAGGGCCTTACATAACTCACAGTCCCAAATTTCATTAAAATCGATAATAAATGTGGCTTTTATGAGCCTAAGACCCTAAATCGAAGGATCGGTTTATATGGCAGCTATATCCAAATCTGGACAGATTTGAGCCAAATTGACGAAGGGTGTCGAAGGGCCTTAAACAACACACAGTCCCAAATTTCAGCTAATTCGGATACTAAGAAGGATGTCGAAGGGCCTAACACAACTCACTGTCCCAAATTTCGGCGAAATCGGATAATAAATGTGGCTTTTATGGGCCTAAGACCCTAAATCGGAGGACCGGTTTATATGGCAGCTTTATCCAAATCTGGACAGATTTGAGCCAAATTGACGAAGGGTGTCGAAGGGCCTTAAACAACACACAGTCCCAAATTTCAGCTAATTCGGATACTAAATTTAGCTTTTATGGGCTTAAGACCCAAAATCGGAGGATCGGTCTATATGGCAGCTATATCCAAATCTGGATCGATCTGGGCTTAATTGAAGAGGATGTCGACTGGTTTAACACAACTCACCGTCTCAAATTTCAGAAAATTCGGATAACAAATTTAGCTTTTATGGGCCTAAGACCCTAAATCGGAAGATCTATCAATATAGCAGCTATATCTTTAAACCAAACTTCAGTGAAATCCGCAAAAATGAATCTTCTAGGAACCGAACAAGGGTGATCGAGAGGCAGGTTTACATTGAAGATATATAAGGTTGTACACTGATTTGGACTGTATTTGGCACAGTTGTTGAGAGTCGTAACAGAACACCGCATGGAAGACTTCAGCCAAATCTGACAAAAATTGCGGCTTGTAAGGGCCGAAGAAGTCAAATCGGGAGATTGGTTTCTATGGGAGCTATATCAGGTTATAGACCGATTTGAACAGTACAAAGCACAGTTGTTGGAAGTCAACGGAACGATACGTTGAAAATTTCATACAAATCGGACAAAAATTGCGGCTTGTATGGGTTCAAGAAGTCAAATCGGGAGATCGGTTTATATGGGTGCTATATCAGGTTATAGACCGATTTGAACAGTACAAAGCACAGTTGTTGGAAGTCAACGGAACGACATGTTGAAAATTTCATACAAATCGGACAAAAATTGCGGCTGGTAAGGTCTCAAGAACTCAAATCTAGATTTATATGGGAGATATATCAGGTTCTTGACCTATTCGGACCGTACTTGTACACTGTTATTGGAAGTCATAAGGGAACACTATCTGCAAAATTTCAGCCAAATAGGAAAAAAATTGCGATTTGCAAGAGTTCAAGAAATCAAATCGGAAATGGGTTTATATGGGAGCTATATTAGATTATAGACCGATTTGAGAGTATTCGTCGCAGTTATTGGAAGTCATAACAAAACCACACCTGCAAAATTTCAACCAAATCGGACAAACATTGCGGCTTTCAGGGGTTCAAGAAGACTAATCGTGAGATTGGTTTATATGGCAGCTATATGAACAGATTTGAGCCATATTCGGCACATTTGTTGAAAGTCAAACAAATAGAACGCTTTATGCAAATTTTCAGCAAAATGGGATAAGAATTGCGCTCTCTAGAGGGTCAAGAAGTCAACACCCAAGATCGGTTTATAAGGCAGCAATATCAAAACATGGACCGATTTGGACCATTAACAATCCTAACTGACCTACTCTAATAAGAAGTATTTGGTCCAAATTTCAAGCTCCTACTCCTTTACTTGTTCGATAGTTGGCGATCTTTTGACAAATAGATGAAGGGACGGTCATGGCTAGATCGACTTAAAATGTCGAGACGTTCAAGAATGTGTATACACTATGGGGTTTAAGATGCATATTTCGAGGTGTTACCAACGGAATGAAGAAATTAGTATAGTACCCCCATCCTATGGTGGGACATATCAGCCCTCCAAGTCTCCGCTGGGGAACCCTGTATCTCAAATACACGATCAAAATTAAAAGTGGACCAATCGGTACAATATGGGTATCAAATGAAAGGTACTGGAGAGTAAAATACGAAAATGGGATTAAAAATTAGAAACATTAAAAATTGGTCCAAGTACCTAGGAGGCAACCCCAACCCCTAAACAGACATATTGGACGAACATGTCAATATGGGGCACATATGAAGTTTAGAAGTATTCCAAGTAATGGAGGGTTGCTCCACCTCAGTGGGAACAGCAGGTATATATCTAACATTCCGATAATGCATAGTTAAAGAGATACAGCCATTTTAAGTTTTCCAAGTGAAATTTTAACTCCAAATGGATTTTCTATGAAATTAGATTTTGATGGTCCATTAAAGGCCCATTAATCGCATAGTTAAAGAGATACAGCCATTTTAAGTTGTCAAGTTAAAATTTCGGTTTTTGAGGGATTTGGATTTTTGATGTAATTTCGATATCTGGTGGAATTTTGAATGTTTTGATGGAGTCACGAATTACGGCCCATTTCCCTCCAGGGCGCATAGTTTGGGAGATACAGCCACTTTAAAGATAGATATCAATATTATTGGATTTTCGATGAAATGTTCTATATTTGATGGAGTCACGATTAAAGGCCAATTTTCTTCTATTGGGTTGCCCAAAAAGTAATTGCGGATTTTTTAAAAGAAAGTAAATTCATTTTTAATAAAACTTAGAATGAATTTTAATCAAATATCCTTTTTTTACACTTTTTTTCTAAAGCAAGCTAAAAGTAACAGCTAATAACCGACAGAAGAAAGAATGCAATTACAGAGTCACAAGCTGTGAAATAATTTGTCAACGCCGACTATATGAAAAATCCGCAATTACTTTTTGGGCAACCCAAAAGAATACAAAATTTTGGATATAAAGCCAATTTAAGGTTCTGAAGCTGAAATTACGAATTTTAATGGATGGATGGCCCATTTCCCTCTACAACGCGTAGATTGAAAGTTATACCCAATTTAAAATTTTCATGCTGAAATTTCGATTTTTAATGAATTTTTGAATTTTTTTGATGAATTAACAAATTAAGGCGTAGTTTAGTAGATGCAGCCAGTTCAAAGTTTACATGCTGAAACTTCGATTTTTAATGGATTTTTTATGATATGCTGATGGAATCTTCTTTTCGGTTCCCTTCTTCCGGTAACTCACAACTTCACAACTGTTTCAAAAACTTTCCTATATGCTGCATTCTTAGCCTCAATAGGACTGTGGTTCAACTGCGAAGGAGCTTCTATCCAATTGGAAATCATTTAAAGCAGTTGAATTCATTTTCTCCCTCGACATTAACCCACTTTCCGTTGAAAGCTCCCGCTCAACCTTTAAACCTCATCCTCAAAATGCTAACTGTCTGTTCTCTGTCGTTGGCAATACATTTTAATAGACTTTTTATTAGAGCTCAAATTGACTGGAACATCTTCACATCACGCTGTAATAAAATTAGTTTGTTATGTCATTTCCTCCTGAAGTTATTTTGTAGATACTTCTGCTGCCTTAGAAGCAACGATGTGATGCGTTGCCTTTTACCATCTACTAACCGTACAGATTGAGACACTGGCAGTCACAGAGTTACATGCATATGAGTTGGCAGCATAGTGCGGATGACATTTATTGCACTTTTCTGTCAATCGATGGCAAAAGGTTGGATAAGGTAAGTTAACGAAATGTGATGACAACGGTAAATATTCCAATAAAATTTGTTACATTATTGAGATGATGGCCTCAAAGTGTTGATGAAATTTTGCAGGACAATTTTATAGGGAATGTGGCACGTACGGAAAATATTTCAAAGAAAATAAATTGTAAAGCTTTACCCAGGTTCGATGTTTGGCATATTTCTAAAGACCAAGAAATATCGTTTGCATGGGTATTATCACAATAAAAACCAGTAAGGAATGGCAAAAGTCAGGCGGTGCCGACTATATAGTACCCTACACCAAATGGAACATCTCACGCCCTATATTGTAGAGATGTGACCAAAATTGTCGATTTTACTGCCTTAAATGTCCATATTGGATGAAATATACACATTGGAGCTATATCTAAATTAGGACTGATTTTAATGAAATTTTGCGCACGTATTCCACTAAGGAATGGGGATAAATTTCTCCCATATCAGTGAGTGCAGTCCGATTCAAGTTTAAGCTTAATGATAAGGGGCCTCCTTTTTGTAGAGAAGTTTTACATGGCATAGTATCTCATAAATGTTGCCAGCATTACGAGGGGAAAACCTCCGCTGAAAATTTTTGCTGATGGCCTCGCCAGGATTCGAACCCAGGCGTTCAGCGCCATAGGCGGACATGCTAACCTCTGCGCTACGGTGGCACGTATTGGAACATCAATTTAAACGTCTCATGCAAAATCGGATGAAATTGTGGCTTCTACAGCCTTAAACGGCCATATCGGATGAAAAACATATATGGGAGCTATATCTAAATCTGAAGTGATTTTGATGAAATTTAGCACACATATGGAGACGTCAAATAAAACACCCCATGCCAAATTTTGTAAAGATCGGACCAAAATCGTGGCTTCTGCAGCCTTAAAAGGCCAAATCGGATGAAAGATATATTTGGGAGCTATATCTAAATCTGGACCGATTTTTATGAAATTATGCACACATATGTAGACGTCGAATAAAACATCCCATGCCAAATTTCGTAAAGATCGGTAAAAAATTGTAGCTTCCACGGCCTAAAACGTCCATATCGAATGAAAGATATATATGGGAGCTATATCTAAATCTGGACCGATTTTCATGAAATTTTGCACATACATTGAGACTTCAAAAGAACGACTCCACGCCCAATTTGGTGAAGATCGGACTAAAATTGTGGCTTCTACAGCCTTAATAGGCCATATCGGATGAAAGATATATATGGGAGCTATATCTAAATCTGAATCGATTTTTATGAAATTTTCTAAATGTGTTAGGATTAGTAGCAAAACAGTCCGTGCGAACCAAATTTTGTGCAGATCGGTTGAACATTTTAGCTACTACGGCCATTTAAGTGCAAATCGGATGAAATATATATATGGGAGCTATATCTAAATCTGAATCGATTTTTATGAAATTTTGCACTTACATTGAGATTTCACAAAAACGACTCCGTGCCAAATTTGGTGAAGGTGAATAAAAAAATGTGGCTTCTACAGCCTTAATAGTTCAAATCGGATGAAAGATATATATGGGAGTTATATCTTATTCTGAACCGATTTTTATGAAATTTTGCACAAATATGTAGACCACATGCCAAATTTTGTAAAGATCGGACTTAAATTGTGGCTTCTACAGCCCTTAAAAGACATGTCGAATGAAAGATAAATCTGAACCGATTTGTTTCAAAATCAATCATTTGTCATGGACTAACAGACGGATATGGCTAAATCGAATCAGAAAGTGATTCTGAGTTGGTATACTTATCAATGGGTCTAGCTCTTCTCCTTCTTAGCGTTGCAAACAAATGCACTAATCTATAATACCCTGTACCACAGTGGTGGTGTAGGGTATAATTATCGAGCATGACGGATACCTAAGCTAATACTACTACGAAAGTAGAGTAGGGGGTCTTCTTAAATAGACAAAACAAGTAAAGCGTGCTAAGTTCGGCCGGTCCAAATTTTATATGCTCTCCACCATGGATCGCATTTGTCGAGTTCTTTTCCCGGTATCTCTTCTAAGGCCAAAAGGGATGAAAGAAAAGATTTGCTCTGCTATTAGAGCGATATCAAGATATGGTACGGTTCGGACCACAATTAAATCTTATGTTGGAGACTTGTATAAAATGTCAGCCAATTCGAATAAAATTGTGCCCTTTGGGGGCTCAAGAAGTAAAATAGAGAGATGGATTTGTATGGGAGCTGTATCAGGCTATAGACCGGCCATGGTCATGAGAGGATCCGCAGTACAAAATTTCACGCAAATCGAATAATAATTGTGACCTCTAGAGGCTCAAGAAGTCAAAATGACAGATCGGTTTATATGGCAGCTATATCAGGTTATTAACCGATTTGAACCTTATTAGGCGCAGTTGTTGAAAGTCATAATAAAATACGTCATGCAAAATTTCAACCAAATCGGATATGAATTGCGCCCTCTAGAGGATCAAGAAGTCAAGATCCCAGATCGGTTTATATGACAGCTATATCAGGTTATGGACCGATGTAAACCATACTTGCACAGTTGTTGGATATCATAACAAAACACGTCGTGCAATATTTCATTCCAATCGGACGAAAATAGCGCTCTCTAGAGGCTCAAGAAGTCAAGACCCCAGATCGGTTTATATGACAGCTATATTAGGTTATGGACCTATTAAAACCATATTTGGCACAGTTGTTGGATATCATAACAAAACACGTCGTGCAAAACTTCATTCCAATTGGAGGAAAATTGCGCCTTCCAGAAGCTCAAGAAGTCAAGTCCACAGATCGGTTTATATGACGGCTATATCAGGTTATTGACCAATTTGAACCTAACATAGCAGTTATTGGAAGTCATAGCGAAACACGTCGTGCTGAATTTCATTTTAATCGGATAAGAATTGCGCCCTCTAGAGGCTCAAGAAGTCAAGATCCCAGATCGGTTTTATGACAGCTATATCAGGTTATGGACCGATGCAAACCATTCTTGCACAGTTGTTGGATATCATAACAAAACACGTCGTGCAACATTTCATTCCAATCGGATGAAAACAGCGCCCTCTAGAGGCTCAAGAAGTCAAGATCTCAGATCGGTTTATATGACAGCTATATCAGGTTATGGACCGATGCAAACCATTCTTGCACAGTTGTTGGATATCATAACAAAACACGTCGTGCAACATTTCATTCCAATCGGATGAGAATAGCGCCCTCTAGAGGCATAAGAAGTCAAGACCCAAGATCGGTTTATATGGCAGCTATATCAGGTTATTGACCGATTTGAACCTAAACTACCACAGTTATTGGAAGTCATAGCGAAACACGTCGTGCAAAATTTCATTGGAATCGGATAAGACTTGCGCCCTCTAGAGGCTCAGGAAGTCAAGACCCAAGATCGGTTTATATGGCGGCTATATCAGGTTATTGACCGATGTAAACCATACATGCACAGTTGTTGGATATCATTAAAAAACACGTCGTGCAACATTTCCTTCCAATCGGATGAAAATAGCGCCCTCTAGGGGCTCAAGAAGTCAAGACCCAAGATCGGTTTATATGGCAGCTATATCAGGTTATTGACCGATTTGAACCTAAACTAGCACAGTTATTGGAAGTCATAGCGAAACACGTCGTGCAAAATTTCATTGGAATCGGATAAGACTTGCGCCCTCTAGAGGCTCAGGAAGTCAAGACCCAAGATCGGTTTATATGGCAGCTATATCAGGTTATTGACCGATGTGAACCTAACCTAGCATAGTTATTGGAAGTCATAGCGAAACGCGTCGTGCTAAATTTCATTTCAATCGGATAAGAATTGCGCCCTCTAGAGGCTCAAGAAGTCGAGACCCAAGATCGGTTTATATGGCAGCTATATCAGGTTATAAACCGATATGAACCTTATTAGGCACAGTTGTTGGATATCATAACAAAACACGTCGTACCAAAATTCATTCCAATCGGATAAGAATTGCGCCCTGTAGAGGCTCAAGAAGTCAAGACCTATGAACGGTTTATATGACAGCAATATCAAAACATGGTCCGATATAGCCCATTTACCATACCAACCGACCTACACTAGTAAGAAGTATTTGTGTAAAATTTCAAGCGGCTAGCTTTACTCCTTCGGAAGTTAGCGTGCTTTCGACAGACAGACGGACGGACGAACGGACGGACGGACATGGCTAGATCGACATAAAATGTCACGACGATTAAGAATATATATACTTTATGGGGTCTCAGACGAATATTTCGAGTAGTTTCAAACAGAATGACGAAATTAGTATACCCCCATCCTATGGTGGAGGGTATAATAAACCGATCTGAACCATATACGGCACGGATGTCGAAAAGCCTAACACTCATGTGTCACTGTGTCAAATTTCAGTGAAATCGGATTATACACGCGCCTTTTATGGGGCAAAAGACTTTAAATGGAGATATTTGTCCAAATGGCAGCTATATCCAAATATGAACCGATTTGAGCCAAGTTGCAGAACATTGTAGAAGAGCCTAACACAACTTACTGTCCCAAATTTCGGCTAAATCGAACAATAAATACGCATTTTATGACCTCAAAACCTCAAATCGATATATCGATCTATATGGCAGCTATATCCAAATCTGGACCGATCTAGCCCAAGTTGCAGAACATTATAGAAGAGCCTAACACAACTCACTGTCCCAAATGTCCGCTAAATCTGACAATAAATGCGCCATTTTGTCCCCAAAATCATAAATTGAGAGATCGGTCTATATGGCAGCTATATTCAAATGTGAACCGATGTAGACCAAATTGAAGAAGGATATCAAAGAGCCTAACACAACTAACTGTTCCAAATTTCGGCGATATCGGACAATAATTGCGCCTTTTATGGGCCCAAAATCTTTAATCGAGAGATCGATCGTTATGGCAGCCATATCCAAATCTGGACCTATCTGAGCCAAATTGAAGAAGAATCGGCGCCTAAGACCTTAAATCGGCCGATCGGCTAATATGGGGGCTATGTCAAGATATAGTCCGATATAGCCCATCTTCGAACTTAACCTGCTTATGGACAAAAAAAGAATCTGTGCAATGTTTCTTCTCAATATCCCTATTTTTATACCCTACATCACTACCGAGGTACAGGGTAATATAATTTGGTGCATTTGTTTGTAACACCAAAAAGGAAGAGAGATAGACCCATTGATAAGTATATCGATCGGTTCAGAATCACTTTCTGATTCGATTTAGCCATGTCCGTCTGTCCATCTGTCTGTCCCTTCATCTGTCTGCCTGTCGGTCCATGTTAATTTGTGTACAAACGACAGGTCGCAATTTTCATCCGATCGTCTTCAAATTTGGTACAGGCATGTTTTTCGGCCTAGAGACGAAACATCTTGAAATTGGAAAAAATCGGTTCAGATTTGGATATAGCTTCCATATATATGTTCGTCCGATTTGTAGTAATAATGCAATAAGAAGGTCATTTGTTAACCGATTCTCTCGAAATTTGGCAGCAAGGATTTTCCTATGACTCTCGATATTACTGGTGAATTTCATAGAAATGGGTTCAGATTTGAATATAGCTCCCATATATATGTTCGTCCGATTTGCAGTAATACAGCAATAAAATGGTCATTTGTAAACCAAATTTCTCGAAATTCGACAGAAAGGATTTCCTTATGATTTTCGATATTGCCTGTGAATTTCATAAAATTCGGTTCAGATTTAGATATAGCTCCCATATATATGTTCGTCCGATTTGCAATAATAATGCAATAAAATGGTCATTTGTTAAACGATTCTCTCGAAATTTGGCAGCAAGGATTTTCTTATGACTCTCAATATTACTGGTGAATTTCATAGAAATCGGTTCAGATTTGGATATAGATCCCATATATATGTTCGTCCGATTTGGAGCAATACAGCAATAAAATGGTCATTTGTTAACCGGTTCCCTCGAAATTTGGCAGCAAGGATATTCTTATGACTCTCGATATTACTGGTGAATTTCATAGAAATCGTTTCAGATTTGGATATATTTCCCATATATATGTTCGTCCGATTTGGAGTAATACAGCAATAAAGTGGTCATTTGTCAACCAAATCTCTCGAAATTTGACAGAAAGGATTTTCTTATGACTCTCGATATTATTGGTGAATTTCATAGAAATCGGTTCAAATTAAGATATTGCTCTCATATATATATATGGCCCGATTTTCACTCCCAAAGTCACAGCAAGCGCATTTGCTAACCCATCGTGCCAAAAAGCACGCTTTTACTTGTTTTCTCTTCATTAAGCGAGAGGAAATTATAATTTTTGTTATTTTTTTAAGACATAATTTGCTATTCCAATTATTGTTTGCGTGGCATATGAAAACAAAAACTATTTAAGCCATTATTAAACACATGCCACATAGCAAAAATAGTTTTATTAAAATTGAAGCTCATTTTGCTGATGATCTGTCGCTTTTACAAACAAAAATCTATTTAGTTACCTTCCCACGTCAGCTAATTATGTTATCCAAAGTTCGGGGGTTAGTTAAATTCAAAAAGGGGTGCGAAAGAGTGTATTAACAAAAACTAATTCACCCCGCCTGCTTGAATTGCTGTGTTCTTCTGAGCCAGTATTGGTGCAACTTTATTCCACGTGCACTTGCAAATGAGATGCAAAAATAAAATTTCGGTAGTTGCCAAACACATACAGCTATGGTTTTTGCTCATTTGCTGGTGTCTGTGTGCTGAATATTTGTGCTCTCTACTTTGTGTTGTGGCGCTGAAAAACTAAAATTTAGCACGCATTCACCGGGAATAATGGAACTGTGCACATTATAAATTCGATACGGCTTTCCCGCAAAGTTGCATGCACCATTTTGCATATCGGTGCAAGCTAAACTTTTAAATATTATTTTTATACCTGAATATGTTAACAAAAGTTTTTTAATCGCACGAGTCTAATAAAGAGGAACAATAAAGTGCCGAACCATTAGAAGTTTGGTTTGAAGGTTTGTTGAGAACACTAAACAGAAGGAGGTGTGTGTTTCTTTTAGAGCAGAGTTTTAAATCGAAGACTAGGATGTCTGTAATGTTGATTTTTACACTCCCCACCATAGGATGGGGGTATACTAATTTCGTCATTCTGTTTGTAAGTACTCGAAATATTCGTCTGAGACCCCATAAAGTATATATATTCTTAATCGTCGTGACATTTTATGTCGATCTAGCCATGTCCGTCCGTCCGTTCGTCCGTCCGTCTGTCTGTCGAAAGCACGCTAACTTCCGAAGGAGTAAAGCTAGCCGCTTGAAATTTTACACAAATACTTCTTATTAGTGTAGGTCGGTTGGTATGGTAAATGGGCTATATCGGACCATGTTTTGATATAGCTGTCATATAAATCGTTCTTAGGTCTTGACTTCTTGAGCGTCTAGAGGGCGCAATTCTTATCCGATTGGAATGAATTTTGGTGCGACGTGTTTTGTTATGATATCCAACAACTGTGCCAAGTATGGTTCAAATCGGTTCATAACCTGATATAGCGGTCATATAAACCGATCTTGAGTCTTAACTTTTTGAGCCTCTAGAGGGCGCAATTCCTATCCGATATGGCTGAAATTTTGAATGACGTATTTTATTCTTACTTCTAACAACTTTGTCAAATAAGGTTCAAATCGGTTCATAACCTGAAATAGCTGCCAAATAAACCGATCTGGGATCTTGGCTTCTTGAGCCTCTAGAAGTCGCAATTATTATCTGGTTTTGCTGGAATTTTGTACGACGGATCCTCTCATGACCATCAACATACGTGTTTATTATGGTCTGAATCGGTCTATAGTCTGATACAGCTCCCATATAAACCGATCTCTATATTTTACTTCTTTAGACCTCAATTCATACTTCTTGAGGCTCAATTCTTATTCGAATTGGCTGACATTGTACACAAACAATTTTATTGTGTTCTAAACCAGACCATATCTTGATATCGCTCTAATAGCAGAGCAAATCTTTTCTTATATCCTTTTTTGCCTAAGAAGAAATGCCGGAAAAAGAACTCGACAATTGCGACCCATGGTGGAGGGTATATAAGATCCTCCCCGGCCGAACTTAGCACGCTTTGACTTGTTTTTTTTTTTAAGATTATTAAACTGTTTCATAACAATTTGCATTGCCGATTTTTGTCTACCGGGGCAACACTGTGCGACGCAGTTTGAGCAAAAGGCATTAGCGACGAACGCGCATGTGGCACTACGGAACAGTTGCACTTTTGGAAAGACAACCATCGCCCTATGGGCGTTTGTTGTCGATTAATGGCTTCGTTGAATGTTTTATTTTCAACCTTACCTAATGCATCTAGACATTGTGATTAAAAAACTGCTGTTGTGAGGATTATAAGGCTTTATCTTTGGTGTACATTGGCTATAGGTACTGCGTTATCCTTGATACAATGCAAAATACCCTAGGACTTCGTATTGCCTAATAGATTTAGATGTAAATTGCTACTTTGGCCATGAACACTCCATATGGGAATATTAACCTCAATAAAAAAGGACCTCCGCATAGCGACACCATTTAGCTAAGGAAATTTTGCTGTGCTGAGTATCTCGCAAATGTCGGCAGCATTAGTGAATTATAAACTGAACATCGCTCGGCTTTGCCTTTCCTTTCTCTTTTTATAAAATCTTTATTTGGATCGTTGTTAACATATCAAATTTGCTTAAGAAGTATTCACATGAACATTTGCTTAGCAAGCAAAGTACAAATGGCAGAGGGTACAGAAGGCTTGACTTTTCTTATATGATGCTTAGCCAAAATGTTATATATAGTACCGTCTTCCGCTGCATGTTGGCATATGTTTATTCAATGGTAGTGGGAGAAATATTTTTTTTTTTTAAACTTTGAACTCTTGCTTTCATTTTGTTTTCTTTTAATTTCCGTATATTTATCCACCAACGCACTTAAAAAGGTTATTTCAACAGCCAACCTAAAGTGATGGGATGTTGGAGCCTACAACCTCACATCCTTTTTGGGCCGAAATAGAGAATTAGTCAAAAGACAAACAGACTTTACAACCTGTGGTGCTTGTTGCGTATGTTACTGTTGCCACATAGTCATAGTAGGTGCAGAAAATTACATTGGGATTGCCTAACTGCAAACAAATGCATACATTGTCAGTACTATTAAGGGGTCTTCTTTTTATAGCCGAGTTCGAACAGCATACCGCAGTGCGAAACCTCTTTGTGGAGAAGTTTTTACATGGCTGCCATACTAAATTGTACAGTACCCCCAAATGTCGCAGCATTAGGAGGGGATAACCACCGATGAAAATTTTCATGATGTTCTCGCCAGAATTCCAACACAGGCGTTCAGCGTCATAATCATGCTAACCTCTGCGCTACTGTGGCCTCCTACTCCACCTTTACTGTAGGGAAATTATGGGTCTAAAATCAAAATCCGTCATTAACAGCAAGATCCGTCTGTCCATCTTGATATAGGAGTTATGAACCGATTTTGATGAAATTTAGCAGAGATTTTCCATTTCGCAATATCCTTATCCCTATATGTGTTAATCAGGGATATGTATACATGGGAGATATATCTACTTATGAACCAATTTATTTCCTGATGATTGGACAACAAATGTGACCTCCACCTGGATTACAAAAAAGTTAAAAGGCGTTAAGTTTGCCCGGGCCGAACTTTGGATACCCACAACCTCGGGCATATATGTAAACCACCTTTTGTCACAGACCGATGTAAAATGTATAATTTATGCCCCCATAGCAGCTATATCGAAATATGGTGATTTGGACCAGATTCGGCAGGGACATTGAGTGGTCTAATAAGTACAAGTAATTTTTCAAATTATTAGAACAAAATATTGGTCTTTTTGGTAGCTACATCCAAATATGGACCGATCTGAACCATATACGACACGGAGGTCGGAGAGTCTAACATAAGTCAGTGTGTCAAATTTCAGCGAAATCGGACAATAAATGCGCCTTTTATGGTCCCAAAACCTTAAATCGAGAGATCGGTCTATATGGAAGCTATATCCAAATTTGAACCGATTTGTCCCAAATCGAAGAGGGATGTCGAGGGGCTTAACAAAACTCACTGTCCCAAATGTCGGCGAAATCGGACAATAGATTCGCCTTTTATGGGCCCAAAACCTTAAATCGAGAGATCGGTGCCACATAGCAGCTTTATCCAAATTTGAACCGATCTGTCCCAAATCGAAGAGGGATGTCGAGGGGCCTAATACAACTCACTGTCCCAAATGTTGGCGAAATCGGACAATAAATTCGCCTTTTATGGACCCAAACCCTTAATTCGGGAGATCGGTCTATAAGGCAGCTTTATCCTAATCTGGACCGATCTAGGCCAAATTGCAGAAATATGTCAAAGAGCCTAAAGCAACTCACTGTACCAAACTTCGGCGACAGCGAACAATAAATGCGCCTTTTATGGGCCCAAAACCTTAAATGGAGAGATCGGTCTATATGGCAGCTATATCCAAATTTGGACCGATCTGGGCCAAATTGAAAAGGAATATCGGTGGGCCTAACACTACCCACTGTCCCAAATTTTGGCGACATCTGACAATAAATGCGCATTTTATGGGCCCAAAACCTTAAATCGAGAGATCGGTGCCACACAGCAGCTATATCCAAATTTGAACCGATCTGTCCCAAATCGAAGAGGAATGTCGAGGGGTCTAACACAGCTCACTGTCCTTAATTTCAGAGAAATCGGGTAAAATAATAATGCTTTTGTGGGCTTCAGACCGATTATCGGGAGATCGGTCTATATGGCAGCTATATCTAAATTTGAACCGATCTGTCCCAAATCGAAGAGGGATATCAAGGGGCCTAACAAAACTCACTGCGCCAAATTTCGACGACTTTCGGACAATCAATGCGCGTTTTTCTTGTGTCTAAAACCTTAAATCGAGAGATCGGTCTTTATGGAAGCTATATCCAAATCGGGACTGATCTGTGATATATTGCAGAAATATATCGAAGGGCTTAACCTAACTTGCTGTACCAAATTTCGGCGACACCGGACAATAAATGCGCCTTTTATGGGCCCATTTCCTTAAATCGAGAGATCGTCAGCTATATCTAAACCTGAACTTATCTGGGCCAATTTAAACAAGTAAAAAGGCATTAAGTTCGGCCCGGCCGAACTTTGGATATCCACCACCTCGGGTATATATAAAAAACCCCTTTCGTTACAATCCGGTGAGAATTGGATAACTTATAGACCCAAATTCGACACGAATATTGAGTGGTCATAAGTCACTGTTGAATTTTGTATATCAAATTTCAACAAAATCGGGTAATAAATAAACCTTTTGTGAGCTTCAGACCCTTAACCGGCACATCGGTTTATATGACAGCTATATCTAAATACAGTCCGATCTTTACCATATTTGGGACGGATATCGGGAGAACTAAGACTACCCACTGTTTCAAATTTCAGCGAAATCGGGTAATAAATAGAGCTTTTAAGGGCTTCAGACTCTTTATCGGCTGATCGGTCTAAATGACAGCTATATCTAAATTTAGTCCGATCGGAACCATACTTATGTCAGATGTCGGGAGGCTTAAAATAACCCCCTGTTTCAAATTTAAGCGAAATCGGATAAAAAATAAAGCATTTATGGGCTTCAGACCTATTACCGGCAGATCAGTCTATATAGCAGCTATATCTCAATATAGTCCGATCTATACCATATTAAGGTCGGATGTTGAGAGGCTTAAAACTGCGGACTATTCCAAATTTCAGCAAAATCACATAAAAAATATAGCTTTTATGGCCTTCGGACCCCTTATCGGGAGATCGGTCTATATAACAGCTATATCTAAATATAATCCGATCTGTACCGTATTTAGGTCTGATGTTGAGAGGCTTAAAACTGCGCAATATTCCAAATTCAGGGAAATAGAGTAAAAAATAAAGCTTCTATGGGCTTCAGACCCTTTATCGGCAGATCGGTCTATATGGCAGTTATATATTAATATAGTCCGATCTCTACCGTATTTAGGTCTGATGTTGAGAGGCTTAAAACTGCGCAATATTCCAAATTTCAGCGAAATCGAGTAAAAAATAAAGCTGTTATGGTCTTCAGACCCCTTATCGGGGGATCGGTCTATATGGTAGCTATATCTAAATATAGTCCGATCTGTACCAAATTTAGGTTTGATGTTGAGAGGCTTAAAATTGCGCATTATTCCAAATTTCAGCGAAATCGGGGTTATAAATAAATCTTTTATGAGCTTCAGACCCTTTATCGGGGGGTACGGTCTATATGGCAGCTATATCTAAGTATATTCCGATCTGAACCATATTTGAGTCTGATGTCGGGAGACTTAAAATAACCCATTTCAGCGAAATCGGGTATCAAATAAAGCTTTTATGGGCTTCAGACCTTATATCGGGAGATCGGTCTATATATGGCAGCTTTATCTTAATATAGTCCGATCTGTACCGTATTTAGGTCTGATGTTGAGAGGCTTAAAACTGCACAATATTCCAAATTTCAGCGAAATCGGGTAAAAAATAAAGCTGTTATGGCCTTCAGACCCCTTATCGGGGGATCGGTCTATATGGTAGCTATATCTAAATATAATCCGACCTGAAAAAATTTGAGTCAGTTGTCGGGAAGCCTTAAACTACTCACTGTTTCAAATTTCAGCAAAATCGGATGAAAAAAAGGTTTTTATGGACATTAGACCCTTTTCGGAAAATCGGTCTATATAACAGCTATATCCAAATATGGTCCGATTTGGTCCGTTCAAAATCTTAACCAGCGTGCATCAAAAAGACGCCAACTTTCAGCTCAATATCACATTTTTTGAAGGCTGTAGAGTGATTATAACAGACGGACGGACAGACATACGGCCATCGTTAAATCGGCTTAGAATTTTACGACGATCCGAAATATATATATATACTTTGTAGGGTAGAATATTGATATTTCAATGTGTTACAAACGGAATGACTAAATGAATATACCCCGTATCCTATAGTGGTGGGTATAAAACCAATGTCGATTGGGCTAACACAACTCACTGCCCCAATTTTCAGCAAAATCGGATAATACATGTGGCTTTTATGGACCTAAGACCCTAAATCGGCGGATCGGTCTATATGGGGGCTATATCAAGATATAGTCCGATATAGCCCATCTTCGAACTTAACCTGTTTACTTGATTCATTTCATTTCATTCATTTCATTTATTTAACACCAAGCACAACAAGATTATATCTTATATTTTACTGTGCTGGTTCACAACAGTGCAGTTTCATCAATTAATTCCATTATAAACTATAACTTATAAAAAAATAAATAAATAATTTAATTATAACTTATTCTACTAGACTACATACAATTTCTACTTATAATAATCATGTAGCTCCTTTTTGAATTCAATAGCATTGCTTATGAGTTGTATATATGATGGGAGGGTGTTCCAGAGACGAATACTGTTTACAATAAATTGCCTTTCAGTGATTTGAGATTCAAATCTAGGTTGAATCAGTTTGCGCCCTCGATTTGATCTAGCAAATTGTAGGTGTTTGTAAAGATATTCAGGTTCTTTGTTATAAATAACCTTATGTAGTAATTGCAAGCATTTAACATTTAGTAAATTTTCAACTGAAAGATCAAAAATCTGATAAGCAAATTGTGATATGTGGTCATACCGTGGTCTGTTGTATACATATCGTGCAATATCATTGTAGGCAACTTTGATTTTCCTATTGTCATCAGCACTGCAACTTGCAAATAATTCACAATTATATAGAAGAGTTGGGATTAAGTAAGATTTAGCAAGAAGCATACGAATTTCGAAAGGAGTTGACAGACGAGCTGCCCACATATTCCGCAGCATACCACGAACTTTTCCCACAGCTGCATTTATATGATTCGTCCAAGTTAAGGTAGAGTTGAATGTTAAACCCAAGTTTGTTGCTGCTTGAACACGGTTTACAATCGTGTTCTCAATCTTTACTTCAACTTGGTCAGGGATTGTTACACTTCTTTTGTGTATGATGATCAGCTTAGATTTGGTAGGATTTAAACGTAAGGCATTATTAACAGCCCAACAATATATTAAATTCAAATCATTATTTACATTAGAAATACATGTTTGAAAGTCATTCAGTTTCGTGCAGGTATACAGTTGAACGTCATCAGCATACATTTGTATCTTACATGTTAAAGGTACATCGGGCAGATCATTAATGTACATGGTGAATAACAATGGGCCCAAGATTGAGCCTTGGGGCACACCATTTGGAACATGAAGCGTATTTGACCAGATATCATTACAATATACGGACTGAGATCTTTGAGACAGGTACGATGATATCAGTTGACAGGCAGTTCGGGAAAAATTAAATAGTTTTGAGAGCGTGACTACAAGAATTTGATGGTTTACAGTATCAAATGCTTTACTGTGATCCAATAGAAGGAGAAAAGATACCATCTTGTTGTCCATATTTTGTCTAATATTTTCAACAACGTCTATTAAGACAGATGTGCAACTTCTCTTTTTTCTAAAACCAGATTACCATTCTGATAATAGATTTTGAGTGCACAGGAATTGTTCGATTTGATTCGCCATTATGCACTCTAGCGCTTTGGATAAGAACGGTAAGATTGCAATGGGGCGGTATTCATTATTCGATTTTCTAGTCGGTATGATTTTAGCGAGCTTCCATTCATGCGGAAAGGTGGACTTGGTCAGAACAGTATTGAAAATATATGCTGCATATGGCAGCAATTTTGGCATGATAATTTTGATAAATCTTGGATTTATTCCGTCAGTTCCAGTTGCATCAGATTTTATTGAGAGTATGCTGTTCAAAACGTCAGTTTGGTCTACACAGCAAAAGGAAAATGGATTTTCCACTTGTACAGTGTTCATATTTTCATATATATTTTCATGGGGACATATAGAGCAAACAGATACAAAATGCTCATTCAGTTCATTGATGTTTAGATTGGGCGGAAAGTTGGTGTTGGTTTTCGCTCCTATGCCAATTTTACGAATTTCCTTCCATTTAGATCTGCTGTTAACAGCATTCAGAAATTTTTTCCGAAAGAATAGCGTTTTGGCCTCGTTTATGCTTTTCCCAACATTTCGCCTGGCACACTTAAAGCGCTCATGCAGTTGTGTTGTTCTGTATCGTTTCCATCGTTTGTATGCAATATTTCTTTCATCGATTAGTGCACGTAACTGTTCATTAAACCATGGGGGTTGCTGATTTTTTATGGTAATGGTTTTTTCAGGAACACATTGACTATATATTAAGCTAATATAATGCTGCAAAAATGCTGTTTGGTCATCCACAGAATTTAACTGATATATAGAATCCCATTCGACATTATCAGTAAGGCTATTAAGAAGATTATAGTTCAGTTTTTTAAAATCACGGAATGTAATTGTCTCGTCTTGTTGATTTATGTGATAGTCATACACAAAAAAATGGACAAAAAAAAGAATCTGTGCAAAGTTTCAGCTCAATATATCTATTTTTAAAGACTGTAGCGTGAATTCAACAGACAGACGGACAGACGGACGGACATGGCTAGATCGTCTTAGATTTTTACGCTGATCAAGAATATATATCGGGTCGGAAATGCATATTCCAGTGTGTTGCAAACGAAATGACAAAATGAATATACCCTCATCCTTCGGTGGTGGGTATAAATAGATAAAGGGACAAATAATGCAATAAGAAAACACTGACTGTCGCACATAGCCGGGGATCCTTCAGCCATTTTATCTCAGCGTATAAGATAAATAAGTTATTTACGGACTTTGGCGATTAAATGCCTATGGTTTCTAATATTCCTCGTAGACTTGGATTTTTATAAACGCTTATTGAATGTTTTTGGTCCGAAAAAATTTACCCTCCCCCCCTACATTTATTTTACTAAAGTTTCGTTAATACAGAATCTGCTAAGCCACTATTCGTCCCCACCTTATACAGCAAATTGAGTAACTCACACCTGAGATCTTCTTTTATTTGCTTTTCATTTTTAACAATATATATAAAGTCAAATTAAGACTTCATCACAAGAGAAGCATTATTGTGCAATTTTTCTATGTACTTGGATTTGAGACAGTAGAATAGCTGTAAAACGAACTCCATTCAGTTTTTCCTTGAAATCGTTTTGAATTTCTCCAATTAACCAGGTAACTAATGAACTAAAAATCTAAATGCTTGTGGTTTTTCTTAGTTTTTATACCCTCCACCATAGGATGAGGGTATACTAACTTCGTCATTCTGTTTGTAACACCTCGAAATATGCGTCTAAGACCCCATAGAGTATATATATTCTTGATCGTCATGTCATTTTAAGTCCATCTAGCCATGTCCGTCCGTCTGTCCGTCCGTCAGTCCGTCCGTCTGTCTGTCTGTCTGTCGAAAGCCCGCTATCTTTCGAAGGAGTAAAGCTAGCCGCTTGGAATTTTGCACAAATACTTTCTATTAGTGTAGGTCAGTTGGTATTGTAAATGGGCCAAATCGGTCCATGTATTGATATAGCTGCCATATAAACCGATCTGGGGTCTTGACTTCTTGAGCCTCTAGAGGGCGCAAATCTTATCTGATTAGAATGAAATTTTGCACGACTTATTTTGTTATGATGTCCAACAATTGTGCCAAGTATGGTTCACATCGGTTCATAACCTGATATAGCTGCCATATAAACCAATCTTGGGTCTTGACTTCTTGAGCCACTAGAGTGCGCAATTCTTATCCGATTTGAATGAAATTTTGCACGACGTATTTCGTTATGATGTCCAACAATTGTGCTAAGTATGGTTCACATCGGTTCATAACCTGATATAGCTGCCATATAAACCGATTTTGGGTCTTGACTTCTTGAGCCTCTAGAGTGCGCAAATCGTATCCGATTGGAATGAAATTTTGCACGACGTATTTTGTTATGATATCCAACAATTGTGCCAAGTATGGTCTAAATCGGTCTCTAACCTGATATAGCTGCCATATAAACCGATCTTGGGTCTTGAATTCTTGAGCCTCTAGAGTGCGCAACTCTCGTCCGATTGGAATGAAATTTTGCACGACGTATTTTGTTGTGATATCCAACAATTGTGCCAAGTATGGTTCAAATAGGTTCATAATCTGGTATAGCTGTCATATAAACCGATCTGGGACCTCGACTTCTCGAACCTCTAGAGGGCGCAATTCTCATCCGATTTGGCCGAAATTTTGTACAAGGCCTTCTCTCATGACCTTCAATATACTTGTCTAATATGGTCTGAATCGATCAATAGTTTGATACAACTGCCATATAAACTTATCTGCCGATTTTGCTTCTTGAGCCCCTATAAGGCGCAATTCTTATCCGAATGAACTGAAATATTACACAATGACTTCTATAATGTTCAGCATTCATTTATGATCCGAATCGGACTATAACTTTATATAGCTCCTACAGTATAACAGTTCTTATTCAATATTCTTTGTTTGCCTAAAAAGAGATACCGCGCATAGAACTCGACAAATGCGATCCATGGTGCAGGGTATATAAGATTCGGCCCGGCTGAATTTAGCACGCCCTTACTTGTTCTTTTCTATACACAGCATCATAGCATGGGGGTATACTAATCTACTCCATCTGTTTGTAACACTTCGAAATATTGATATACGACGCTATAAAGTACATAAATTCTTGAACATATTGACATTCTAAGTCGATTTAGCCAAGTTCGTCTAGCCGTCAGTCAGTCGAAATCACGATAGCTGTCGAACGAATAAAAATATGCGCTTACAACTTTGTACAGATACTTTATGTATATGGGGATTTGTTCAGATTCGGTTCAGATTCAGTTCAGATTCGTCTACCATATAAACCTATTTTCCGGTTTGGGACCTTAAGCCCCTGCAACCCGCAATTATTATCCGGTTTGGGTGCAAGTTTGCTCGTAATGTTCTGTTATGGCTCTCAGACTGCGTGGTAAGTATGGTTCAAATCGGTATATACCCTGATATAGCCCCATATAAACCGATCGCCCGATTCGAAATCTTGAGCCCCCATTAGCCGCGATTGTTATCCGATTTGACTGAAACGATTTGGCGAACGTAGTGTTCTGTTATGACTTCCAACCTGCATTTTTTGACCCACATCGGTATATGACGAGATATAGCTCTCATATAAGCCGATTTCCTGATTGGTCTTCTACGGTCCCCAAAAACTTCAAGAAAATACACTTGTGCCCCGTCCACTAAGTTCATTTTACTAAATTTTAAATAGAATCCATGCTGGTGAGTTCCCAAGATTCGGCCAGGCCGAACTAAGCATGTTTTTACTTATTTTGTCTTAATTGCTTGAAAACTTTTTCCATCCGGTGCACAGCTTACCTAAGAGGAAAGATTTACCAAAGCAATTGGTTTTTAGGAAAATCCTGCAACAATCTATTATTATTGGAAACAAAATGTAAAACTCAAGAAACTTTCGTGAAAGAAAACCACAATTCTAAGCCCCACCTTCAGAGGAGAAATTTTCCGTAGTTTTTGTATCCTTGTGCAGCCATAAAGCATGCTAATTAAAAGGCTTAGCAAGGAGCTGCAGAAAAAAGTTGTTTCTTTACATGCTAAAGAAAAACAAGTAAAAAGGCATTAAGTTCGGCCGGGCTGAACTTTGGATACCCACCAGCTCGGGTATATATGAAAACCCCCTTTCGTCACAATCCGGTGAAAATTGGATAAGTTATGTACCCAAATTCGGCACGGACATTGAGTGGTCTAATAAGTAAAAGTCACTGTACAATTTGGTAGAACAAATTTTTGCTCTTCTTGGCAGCTTAATCCAAATCTAAACCGATCTGAACCATAAGGATATAATAATCATCTGATTTTATTATAACTCCACTACTATTAGGTTGCCCAAAAAGTAATTGCGGATTTTTCATATAGTCGGCGTTGACAAATTTTTTCACAGCTTGTGACTCTGTAATTGCATTCTTTCTTCTGTCATTTATCAGCTGTTACTTTTAGATTGCTTTAGAAAAAAAGTGTAAAAAAGTATATTTGATTAAAGTTCATTCTAAGTTTTATTAAAAATGCATTTACTTTCTTTTAAAAAATCCGCAATTACTTTTTGGGCAAACCAATATATACGAAGTTATATCTTAATAGGTGCTGGCCTTGATCATATTTTATTCAGGTCACGAGAACTCATCTACCAGTAACATTTTCAGATAATAAATCTGCTTTTTATTTGATTAAGACCCTGAATTGGAAGATCGGTCTATATGACAGCTATATGTACATCGGGTGATTTGACCCATATTTGAGTCAGATGTTGGGGGGCCTAGAACTACTCATTGTTTCAAATTTCGGCAAAATTGGATAAAACATAAAGCTTTTATGGGCTTCAGACCTTTTATCAGGAGATCGGTCTATCTTGTAGCTATAGTCCAATCTAAACCATATTTGGGTCAGGTATTGAGAGGCCTTAAACTACTCACTGTTTCAAATTTCAGCGAAATAGGGTAATAAATAAGGCCTGTATCAGACCCTTTATCAGAAGATCAGTCTAAATGGCAGCTATCTTAAACTAGCTGGAGAGGGCCCTCTCCACTGCGCCTTCTTCCACTCTCTTATTTTATCTGAGCCCTTTACGGTCACGTCAGGACATAAGTCCTGTTTGGGGGTGCCGGTGCTGCCTTTCAGATATTTTGCGCCAATGTGGATATTCTATTGGTGCTCTTCTCCCAAACACCTTTCATTGGAGCCTTATATTGCTATGGTCAGTAAATATTGGGTTGCCCAAAAAGTAATTGCGGATTTTTAAAAGAAAGTAAATGCATTTTTAATAAAACTTAGAATGAACATTAATCAAATATACTTTTTTTACACTTTTTTTCTAAAGCAAGCTAAAAGTAGCAGCTGATAACTGACAGAAGAAAAAAAGCAATTACAGAGTCACAACCTGTGAAAAAATTTGTCAACGCCGACTATATGAAAAATCCGCAATTACTTTTTGGGCAACCAATATGTCCGGTATGTTGGTGTTTTTTGGGGTGAAGCGTCCCCATATACTCTGGTCTCAAATACCTTTCATTTGAGTCCCATATTGTCATTTTTATACCCACCACCGAAGGATGGGGGTATATTCATTTTGTCATTCCGTTTGCAACACATCGAAATATCCATTTCCGACCCTATAAAGTAAATATATTCTTGATCAGCATACAAATCTAAGACGATTTAGACATGTCCGTCCGTCTGTCCGTCCATCTATTGAAATCACGCTACAGTCTTCAAAAATGGAGATATTGAGCTGAAACTTTGCACAGGATCTTTTTATGTCCATTAGCAGGTAAAGTTCGAAGATGGGCTATATCGGAATATATCTTGATATAGCCTCCATATAGATCGATCCGCCGATTTAGGGTCTTAGGCCCATAAAAGCCACATTCATTATCCGATTTTGATGAAATTTGGGACAGTGAGTTGTGTTAGGTCCTTCGACATCCTTTGTCAATTTGGCTGAGATCGGTCCAGATTTGGATATAGCTGCCATATAGACCGATCTTCCGATTTAGGGTCATAAAAGCCACATTAATTATCCAATTTTGCTGAAATTTGGGACAGTGAGTTGTCTTAGGCCCTTCGACATCCTTCGTCAATTTGGCCCAGATCGGTCCAGATTTGGATATAGCTGTCATATAGACCGACCCTCCGATTTAGGGTCTTAGGCCCCTAAAAGCCACATTTATTTTCCGATTTTGCTGAAATTTAGGACAGTGAGTTGTGTTAGGCCCTTCAACAGCTTTTGTCAATTTGGCTCAGATTGATCCAGATTTGGATATAGCTGCCATATAGACCGATCCTCCGTTTTAGGGTCTTAGGCCCATAAAAGCCACATGTATTATCCGATTTCACTGAAATTTGGGACAGTAAGTTAAATTAAGCCCCTTGACATACTTCTGCATTATCGCACAGATCGGTCTGGATTTGGATATAGCTGCCATTTAGACCGATCCGCCGATTTAGGGTCTTAGGCCCATAAAAGCCACATTCATTATCCGATTTTGATAAAATTTGGGACAGTGAGTTGTGTTAGGTCCTTCGATATCCTTTGTCAATTTGACTGAGATCGGTCCAGATTTGGATATAGCTGCCATATAGACCGACCCTCCGATTTAGGGTCTTAGGCCCCTAAAAGCCACATTTATTTTCCGATTTTGCTGAAATTCGGGACAGTTAGTTGTGTTAGGCCCTTTGATATACTACTCTAATTTGTCTCAGATCGGTCCAGATTTGGATATAGCTGCCATAAAGACCGACCCTCCGATTTAGGGTCTTAGGCCCCTAAAAGCCACATTTATTTTCCGATTTTGCTGAAATTTGGGACAATGAGTTGTGTTGGGCCCTCCGACATTCTTCTTTAATTTAGCTCAGATGGGTCTGGATTTAGATACAGCTGCCATATAGACCGATTTTCCGATTTAGGGTATTAGGTCCATAGAAGCCACATTTATTATCCAATTAAGCTGAAATTTGGACAGTGTGTTGTCTAAGGCCCTTCGACACCCTTCGTCAACTGGCTCAGATCGGTCCAGATTTGGATATAGCTGCCATATAGACCGATCCTCCGTTTTAGGGTCTTAGGCCCATAAAAGGCGCATTTATTGTCAGATGTCGCCAGAATTTTTGGGACAGTGAGTTAGGTTAAGCCCCTCCACATATTTCAGCAATTTGGTCTAGATCAATCAAGATTTGCATATAGCTGCCATATAGAGCGATATCTCGATTTAAAGTCTTGGCCCCATTAAAGGCGCATTTTTAAACCGATTTCACTGAAATTTGACACACTGACTAATAGCTGCTATGGGGCATAAGGCATGCGTTTTGCACCGGATTTTTACAAAAGGTGGTTTACATATATACCCGAGGTGGTGGGTATCCAAAGTTCGGCCCGGCCGAACTTTTCGCCTTTCTACTTGTTGGTTTATATTTCATTTGGCTGGTGGCTTTGGAGGTGGGGCGGCTCCCAAGATATCCCACCCTAAATAAGGATAAAAATTTCTGTATTTAAGTTATTATAAGCAAACTAAATTTCGCTTTTCGCCAACCATCTCGGAGAACTGGCGTTTTTGCTGTTCTGTTATGAATCTCAACCACTATGCTAAATACGGTTCAAATCGGTCAAGAACATGATATAGCTCCCATATAAATCGATCTCCCGATTTGACTTCTTGAGCCCTTAGTAGTCGAGATTTTTTATACGATTTGGCTGAAATATGGCATATAGTGTTCTGTTATGACTCTCAATAACTGCGCCTAGTACGGTCCAATTCGTTCTATAACTAGATATAGCTCCCATATTTGAGCTGAATCCATGGGAGTGGGTTTCCAAGATTCGGCCCGCCCGTTCGATCTGGACCAAGAAGGATGTAAAAGAACCTAACACAACTCACTGTCAAAAATTTTGACAAAATCGGTCAACAAATGCGCCTTTTATGGGCGTAAGACCTTATATTGAGAGATTGGTCTATATGGCCGATATATTTAAATCTGGATCGATCTGAGCAAAATTAACGTAGTATGTCACTGTCCAAAATTTCGGACACATCGGGCAATAAATGCGCCTTTTATGGGCCGAAGACCCTAAATCGGCGGATCGGTCTATATGGCATCTACATCCAAATCAGGATCGATCTGAGCCAAATTTAAGAATAATCTCGAAGAGCCTAACACAACTCACTGACCCAAATTTCGCCGAAGTCGGACAATAAATGCGCCTTTTATGGGCCCAAAACCTTAAATCGAGAGATCGGTCTATATGGCCGGTATATTTAAATTGGATCGATCTGAGCAAAAATTAACGTAGTAAGGGCCTAATACAATTCACTGTCCAAAATTTCGGCGACATCGGGCAATAAATGCGCCTTTTATTTGCCGAAGACCCTAAATCAGCGGATCGGTCTATATGGCAGCTATATCTAAATCTGGGCCGATCTGGACCAAATTGCAGAAGGATGTTGAAGAACCTAACACAACTCACTGTCCCAAATTTCAGCAAAATCTGATAATAAATGTGGTTTTTATGGGCCTAAGACCCTAAATCGGCGGATCGGTCTATATGGGGGCTATATCAAGATGTAGTCCGATATAGCCCATCTTCGAACTTGACCTGCTTATGGACAAAAAACTAATCTGTGCAAAATTTCAGCTCAATATCTCTATTTTTGAAAACTGTAGCGTGATTTTAACAGACAGACGGCCAGACGGAAGGACATGGCTAGATCGTCATAAAATGTCGCGACGATACGAAGATTTCGAGTAGTTACAAACAGAATGACGAAATTAGTATACCCCCCCCATCCTATGCTGGAGGGTATAAATAGGCCTTTTATGGGCCTAAGAAGTTAAATAGGAAGATGGGTATATATTGGTGGTGGTGGTCGGGGAATGTTGTGGAGATCAGAATATACTAACGCAAAATTCTGTTTTTCCAGAGCATTTTACTAGACCCCTGACATCCATGTCGAGTTTGGTCAAAATCGGACCATATTTCAATATAGCTGCTATGGGTTTGTTTGTTTGTTTGTTTGTTTGTTTGTTTGTTTGTTTGTTTGTTTGTTTGTTTGTTTGTTTGTTTGTTTGTTTGTTTGTTTGTTTGTTTGTTTGTTTGTTTGTTTGTTTGTTTGTTTGTTTGTTTGTTTGTTTGTTTGTTTGTTTGTTTGTTTGTTTGTTTGTTTGTTCCTTATAGACTCAAATACGGCTAAACCAATTTTCTAGAAATTTTCACTGCATAATGATCCCGTGGTGAAAATAGAGTACAAAATTTTTTGATATCTGAAGGGGGGGGCGGACCCTCCCCCTTGCCCTAATTTTCAGAAACGCCAGATCTCGGAGATGGGTAGTGCGATTTTCGTGTGCTCTTATATAGTACCCTAAAAACAAAAATTTTCTACCCAAATTTCGGATGGGGTACCTAGGGGGCCGCCCCACCCTAAAACCTACCAAACATACATTTAGACCAATCACGACAATATGGGACTCAAATGAAAGGTATTTAGGATAAGAAAACGTATCTGATATCCAATTGTCGGACCAAGTGTTAGGGGGACCACCCCTACCCCCAAAACATCCCAAAATCAAACATATTTACCGACCATGGCAATATGGGACTCAAATGAAAGGTATTTGGGAGTAGAATACGAATCTGAAATCCAAATGTGCAACCACGTTTCTGGGGGTCCACCCCTTCCCCAAAACACTTCCCAAAGAGTAAAAATTTTTCGTCCATGCCAATATGTGGCTGGAATGAACGGTATATGAGATTGGAAAACGAATTTTACAGCCAATTTTGTGGTCATGTGTTTGGGGGACGTCTCATCATGCAAACTCCTCTTAAGCCAATGGCAATATGGGGTTTAAATAAATGGTGTTTGAGAAAAAAGCACGATGCTGATATTTTTTCAGGGCCAAGTATCTGGGGGACCACCTCTCCCCGAAAACACCACTAAATCAGATATCATGAGAACATCGAGCTGAAATAAAGTATTTTAAGAATGGAGTACACCTTACATCCAAACTTAAATTCGTAGACCAATAAAGATCATATAAGATTCAGATAAAGGCACTTATATTGCTAAACTGTTTTCAAGCGATATACTATTGGGTTGCCCAACAAGTAATTGCGGATTTTTTAAAAGAAAGTAAATGCATTTTTAAGAAAACTTGGTATGAACTTTAATCAAATATACTTTTTTTACACTTTTTTTCTAAAGCAAGCTAAAAGTATCAGCTGATAACTGACAGAAGATAGAATGCAATTACAGAGTCACAAGCTGTGAAAAAAATTGTCAACGCTATATGAAAAATCCGCAATTACTTTTTGGGCAACCTAATATTTTCATAGCATGTTATTTCACTAAAAGCTCTGTAATTGTCGAAAATAAATATTCCAAGGAAAATTTTTGTTCCATATAAAGTGAAAGAAGGCGCAGCGGAGCTGGCTCGGGTCAGCTAGTAGCTGCCATATAAACCGATCTTTGGTCTTGACTTCTTGAGCCTCTAGTGGGCGCAATTCTCCTCCGATTTGACTGAAATTTTGCACGAGGTGTTTTGGTATCACTTCCAACAACTGTAGTAAGTATGGTTCAAATCGGTCCATGTTTTGATATAAAGGGTGATTTTTTTGAGGTTAGGATTTTCATGCATTAGTATTTGACAGATCACGTGGGATTTCAGACATGGTGTCAAAGAGAAAGATGCTCAGTATGCTTTGACATTTCATCATGAATAGACTTACTAACGAGCAACGCTTGCAAATCATTGAATTTTATTACCAAAATCAGTGTTCGGTTCGAAATGTGTTCATTCATGTGTTCAGCGATGAGGCTCATTTCTGGTTGAATGGCTACGTAAATAAGCAAAATTGCCGCATTTGGAGTGAAGAGCAACCAGAAGCCGTTCAAGAACTGCCCATGCATCCCGAAAAATGCACTGTTTGGTGTGGTTTGTACGCTGGTGGAATCATTGGACCGTATTTTTTCAAAGATGCTGTTGGACGCAACGTTACGGTGAATGAACACATTTCGAACCGAACACTGATTTTGGTAATAAAATTCAATGATTTGCAAGCGTTGCTCGTTAGTAAGTCTATTCATGATGAAATGCCAAAGCATACTGAGCATCTTTCTCTTTGACACCATGTCTGAAATCCCACGTGATCTGTCAAATACTAATGCATGAAAATCCTAACCTCAAAAAAATCACCCTTTAGCTGCCATATAAACTGATCTTGAGTTTTGACTTCTTGAGCCTCTAGAGGGCGCAATTCTCTTCCGATTTGACTGAAATTTTGTACGAAGTGTTTTGGTATTACTTACAACGAGGCTTTTCTCATGACCTTTAACATAGGTGTCTAATATGGTCTGAATCGATCAATAGCTTGATGCAGCTCCCATATAAACATATCTCCCAATTTTGTTTCTTGAGCCCCTACAAGGCGCAATTGTTATCCGAATGAACTAAAATATTACACAATGACTTCTACAATGTTCAGCATTCATTTATAGTCCGAATCGGACTATAACTTGATATAGCTCCAATAGCATAACAATTCTTATTCCATATTCTTTGTTTGCCTAAAAAGAGATACTGCCCATAGAACTCGACAAATACTATCAATGGTGGAGGGTATACAAGATTCGTCCCGGCTCTGACTTGTTTCTGCTTCATTCCATTCTCTTGAAATGTGCCATGAAAATGCAAATAGCTTCTCTGCATTGTACTTTCTCTATAAATTTTCTGGTTCACAGCAGATACTTGCTTAAAATTGTCGTAGATATTCCATTTCAACTGTTTGCTGGCCTTTCAAGTGCAGAAATGCCAAGCCATACAAAAGAATGAATGAATGTCGTTGTATGCAGCAAGGACACGTGCTAGCATAGTGACTTGCGTATGTGATAATGTTTATGCAAATGAGACAAAAGCATTTTACTTAACAGATCTGTGAAAGTTTATGTGAGTTTGTTAAGAAACAAAAAAAAAAAAGTTTCTTTTTCTAAGCCGGATGTGCCAAGAAATTTTCTCTTCTTAGAACTGGACAAATGATGCTGTTGGGGAAATATTTTAATAACACTTTTAAATTTGTCAAAGGATTGTTGGCATTGTATTTCTATTCACATTTTATAATACTCTGCTATGTGGTTTCTTGGGAATGTCAGCATATGTATGGAAAATTGAATTTTTGTAAATTTAAAACTTTGATTTTTATGTTATTTGTCGCACAAAACTTAATAAAGCCTTAGCGTAGGTTTATTTGACAGATCTGTCAAGGAAATCTGTTAAATTGACTTATTTCCAACTTTATAAAGTTTTATGTTAACATTTGCTGTTATTCGAACGACTAGAATACCGATAAGACACTGACATGAATCCTACAGTCAGACAATTTCGATGGAAGTTGAACAGATGCTCAAGGACCCCGGTAGATGAGTTGGTACTATGATTGAATTACCGTTGGGAAGCTCGCAATTTCGATGAAATTTTGCATGTAGTGTTCCGTTATGACATTCAACAACTGTGCCTAGTACGGTTCAAATCGGTCATGAACCTGATATAGCTCCCATATAAAACGATCTCCCGATTTGACTTCATGAGCCTTACAAGACACAATTTTTGTTCAACTTAGCTGAAATTTTGTATGCTGTGTTATGTTAAGACTTCCAACAACTGTCACAAGTACGATCTGAATCGGTCTATAACCTGATATAGCTCTCATATAAACCGATCTAACGATTTAACTTTTTAAGCCCTTACAAGTCGCAATTTTTTTCCGATATGGCGAAAATTTTGCACTTGGTTTGGTACATAAATGCAAATTTTGCCCATGAACATTGCACTTAGGAACCGTAGTAAACTTCTCACATATCAATGATTGAAGTTTTAAGCTCAATGATAAGGGGCCTTCTTTTTATAGCCTAATCCGAACGGCGTGCCCCAGTGCCACCTCTTTGGAGAGAAGTTTTACATTGATTCGTAGAAGCTTTAATTTTTGCTTTTTTTGATAGAAGTTTGGTATATGGAATAAAATTGCGTCCTTCAACTAAATTTATTTTGTATACATTTTTAGCAGAATCCTGGTGGTGGGTTTCCAAGATTCAGACCGTCAGACCGGCCGAACTTAGCACGGGTTTACTTGTTTCAATGTAAAAAAAAAAAATAAAAACTATTCGTGATATACTTTAGTCGTTATAGTAAGGTTGGAAAATAACAACCGGAAGGTTCTAATTCATCGTAATCAACGCCGCAATAGCAATCAGATGGCTAAAGTAAATGGTTTGTAAAGGCCCCATGAAAGGATACAATCTTATTTACTCTCCACCAGGGATCGTATTTGAAACGATTTTAAATGACTTTTTTTTTAGAATACACATTAAGTTATGGAACGATATAGACCAGGCTTGTCATGTCTATTAGAAGTCGTCGAAAAAAACCATGTTTAAAATGTTAGACAGGCAGACGGATACAGCTAAGTCGAATCGGGAAGTGATTCGAAGCCGATCGATATACTTACCAAGAGGTCTAGCTCTTCTCCTTCTAAGCATTGCAAACAAATGCACAAAGTTATAATACCCCGATATAGCTTCAATAGCATATCAATTTTCATCCATTATCATTTTTTATACTCTACACCACCACTGTGGAACAGGGTAGTTCCATTAGTGCATTTGTGTGTAACACACAGAAGGAAGGAAGACAGACCCATTAACAAGTATACCGAAGGACTCAGATTCACTTTGTTTCGACTTAGCTATGCCCATCTGTCTGTCCATCTGTCCGTCTGTCCGTCCGTCTGTCTGTCTGTCTGTCAGGCTGTCTGTCTCTTTGTCTTTCTGTTTGTCTGTCTGTCCGTCTATATCTCTGTCTGTCTGTCTGCCCGTCTGTCTGTCCGCTTGCCTGTCTGTCTGTCTTTCTGTCTGTCCGCCTGTCCGTCTGTCTGTCTGTCTGTATATCTGCCCGTCTATCTGTCCGTCTGTCTGTCCACTTGCCCGTCTATCTGTCCGTCTGACTGTCTGTCTGTCTGCCCGTCTATCTGTCTGTCTGTCTGTCGGTCTGTCTGTCGGTCTGTCTGTCCGTCTGTCTGTCCGTTTGTCTGTCTGTCTGTCTGTCTGTCCGTCTGTCTGTCTATCTATCTGTCAGACTGTCGGTATATATGTCAGACTGTCTGTCCGTCTGTCTGTCTGTCTGTCTGCCTGTCTGTCTGTCTGCCTATCTGTCTCTCTGTTCGTCTGTCTGTCTCTTTGTCCGTCTGTCTGTCTTTCTGTCTGTCTGTCTGTCTGTCAGTCTGTTGAAATCACGCTACAGTCTTTAAAAATAGAGATATTTAGCTGAAACTTTGCACAGATTCCCTTTTCCATAAGTAAATTGAGATCGAAGATGGACTATATCGGGCAAAATTTTGATACAGCCCCCACATAGACCGATCTGACGCTTTAAGGTCTTAGAACAATAAAAGTCTCGTTTATTATCCGATTTTGCTGAAATTTGGGACTGTGAGTTGTACTTGGCCTTTCGATATCCTTCTTCAATTTGGCCCAGATCGGTCCAGATTTGGATATAGCTGCCATATAGACCGATCTCCCGATTTAATTTCTTGGGGCGATAAAGCCCGCATTTATTGTCCGATTTCGCCGAAATTTGGGACTTGAGTTGTTTTGGGCCCTTTGACATCTCTCTTCAACTTGGCCCACATCGGTTCAGATTTGGATATAGCTTCCATATAGACTGATCTCTCGATTAAAGATCTTAGGCCCATAGAAGGCGCATTTATTCTCCAATTTCGCCGAAATTTGGGGCATTGAGAGGTGTTAGGCCCCTCCACATCTTTCTGCAATTTGTCCCAGATCGGTCAGAATTTGGATATAGCTGCCATATAGACAGCGCTATTAAAGATTTTTGGCCCATAAGAGGCGCATTTATTGTCCGATATCGCCGAAATTTGAGACAGTGAAATGTGTTTGGCTCTTCGACATATTTCTTGAATTTTGTTCAGATCGGTCCAGGTTTGGATAGAGCTGCCATATAGACCGATCTCTTCATTTAGGGTCTTGCGCCCATAAAAGGCGCAATTATTGTCCGATTTTGCCGAAATTTAAGACCATTGGTTGTGTTAGGCCCTGCGACATCCATCTTCAATTTGGCCGAAATCAGTCTAGATTTTCTCGATTTTTTCTCGATTTAAGGTTTGAGGCCCCTAAAAGGCGCATTTATTGTCCGGTTTCGCCGAAATTTGGGACAGTGAATTGTGTTAGGGCCTTCGACATACTTTTTCAATTTGGCCCAAATCAGTCCAAGTTTGGATATAGCTGCCATTTAGACCGATCTCTTTCGAATATGTTTCAGATCGATATTTGGGTACCAAATATACCATTATTTTGTTCTACAAAACTGAACAATGAGTTGTACTTATTAGGCCACTTAATTTCCGTTCCGAATTTGGTCCAAATCGGACCATAATTCGATATAGCTACAATGACGAAAGGTGGTTTTCATTTATATCCGAGGTGGTGGGTATCCAAAGTTCGTCCCAGCCGAACTTAAGGCATTTTCACTTGTTCTTGTCACTTTTAGAGCCATTGTCAGCGTATTTCTTTACAGATTTTCTCACCATTTTGTAAGTGTCTTGTTTTATGAGTTGTGCCATGTGTATTTCGTCGAAATCGGTGTAGATATAGCTACAATATACATTTTCAAAATTTTGTGATTTATTAATCAATCCTCGCGCAATTTGACAAGAAGGTTTCTGTTATATTTCTTCATTGGAGAGTTTCATTGAAATCGGATCAGATTGAGTTATAGCTCTTATTTATATATAAGTGTATCTCCCAAAATTCACTTCGAAGGCCTTTGCTAACGCATTTATCAACCGAACTTCTCTGAATCTTGCACGGCTATCTCCTCTATGGCTATGACAAAATTTAAGGATTTTAGTCGAAGCTAAGCCCGTCCTAACAAGTAGTCATTTAAAGCAATAACAAATATTTTTAGACAAAAAAATTTTGTAGTTTGAATTGATATCACTTCGTCCCAACGACCCTGTATTACATTTTACATGTTTGCGTAGTAGTAAAAGGCCTCTTTGTACAGAAAACGTTGACACACTATGAATCCAAAACAATCTGCACACTATGAATATGTCTAGACCGAAAAAAAAAACATAAAAAACACATCCCATTCACATATGCATATGTGTCTTTATATCCAAATAATCGTATATCTACGAATTGTTATTCCCAATTGAGTGTGTAAAAGCCCTCTTGTCGTATGACCCTCATATATCTCCAGTGTCTATTTAAGTCAATTTGCAACCACTTTATTATTATTACAAATATTTTTAATATTTTTTTTTTGTCTGCAGATGTCATGGTGATGGATGAGAAGTACCAATAGTCGAAAAAGTGGAGAAAGAGAGAGAGTTTTCGCTTTTCATGGAACTCAGTCAAAAAAAGAAAAAAAAAAAAAAAGTAAGAGCTTGCTAACTACGGCCGGGCCGAATCTTATATACCCTCCACCATGGATCGCATTTGTCGAGTTCTATGCGCAGTAACACTCTTTAGGCAAACAATGAATATTGAATAAGAACTGTTATGCTATTCGAGCTATATCAAGTTATAGTCCAATTCGGACCATTAATGTATGCTGAACATTGAAGAAGCCATTTTGTAATATTCCAGTTCATTCGAATACGAATTGCTCCTTGTAGGGGCTCAAAAAGCAAAATCGGGAGGTAGGTTTATATGGCAGCTGTATCAAGCTTTTGATCGATTCAGACCATATTAGACACGTATGTTAAAGGTAATGAAAGAAGCCGTTGTACAAAATTTCAGCCAAATCGGAAAAGAATTGTGCCCTCTAGAGCCTCAAGAAATCAAGATCCTAGATCGGTTTATATGGCAGCATTAGCAAGTTCTATACCGATTTACGCCATACTAAGCACAGTGATTGGAAGTCGTAACAGTACACCTCATGCTGAATTTCAGCCAAATCGGATGAGAATTGAGCCTCTAGAGGCTCAAGAAGTCAAGATCCCAGATCGGTTTATATGACAGCTATACCAGGTTATGAACCCATTTGAATCGTAATTAGCACACTTGTTGGAAGTGGTACCAAAACACTAGGTACAAAATTTCAGTCAAATCGGACAAAAATTGCGCCCTCTAGAGGCTCAAGAAGTCAAGAACCAAGATCGGTTTATATGACAGCTATACCAGGTTATGAACCGATTTTGACCATACGTAGCACAGTTTTTAGAAATGATATCAAAACATTATGTGCAGAATTTCAATCATATCGGACGAGAATTGCGCCCTCTAGAGGCTCAAGAAGTCAAGACCCAAGATCGGTTTATATGACAGCTATATCTGGTTATGAACCGATTTTGACTACACTTAGAACAGTTTTTGGAAATGATACCAAAACACTACGTGCAAAATTTCAGTTAAATCGGACGAGAATTGCGCCCTCCAGAGGCTCAAGAAGTCAAGACCCAAGATCGGTTTATATGACAGCTATATCTGGTTATGAACTGATTTTGACTACACTTAGAACAGCTATTGGAAATGATACCAAAACACCACGTACAAAATTTCAGTCAAATCGGACGAAAATTGCGGCCTCTAGAGGCTCAAGAAGTCAAGATCCCAGATTGGTTTATATGGCAGCTATATCTGGTTATGAACCGATTTTGACCACAATTAGCACAGTTTTTGGATATGATATCAAAACACTTCGTGCGGAATTTCAATCATATCGGACGAGAATTGCGCCCTCTAGGGGCTCAAGTAGTCAAGACCCAAGATCGGTTTATATGACAGCTATATCTGGTTATGAACCGATTTTAACCACACTTAGCACAGTTGTTGGAAGTGATACCAAAACACCATTTGCAAAATTGCAGTCAAGCCATACATAAATTGCGCCCTCTAGAGGCTCAAGTAGTCAGGACCCAAGATCGGTTTATATGGCAGCTATAACAGTTTCTATACCGATTTACGCCATACTTAGCACAGTTATTGGAAGTGGTACCAAAACACCACGTACAAAATTTCAGTCAAATCGGACGAAAATTGCGGCCTCTAGAGGCTCAAGAAGTCGAGATCCCAGATTGGTTTATATGGCAGCTATATCTGGTTATGAACCGATTTTGACCCCAATTAGCACAGTTTTTGGAAATGATACCAAAACACTACGTGCAAAATTTCAGTTAAATCGGATGAGAATTGCGCCCTCTAGAGGCTCAAGAAGTCAAGACCCAAGATAGGTTTATATGACAGCTATACCAGTTTCTATACCGATTTACGCCATACTTAGCACAGCCATTGAAAGTTTTAACAATACACCACGTGCTAAATTTCAGCCAAATCGGATGAGAATTGCGCCCTCTAGAGGCTAAAGTAGTCAGGACCCTAGATCGGTTTATATGACAGCTATATCTGGTTATGAACCGATTTTAACCACACTTAGCACAGTTGTTGGAAGTGATACCAAAACACCATTTGCAAAATTTCAGTCAAGTCATACGAAAATTGCGCCCTATAGAGGCTCAAGAAGTCAAGGCCCAAGATCGGTTTATATGGCAGCTATATCAAAACATGGACGGATTTGGACCATTTAAAATACCAACCGACCTACACTAATAAAAAGTATTTGTGCAAAATTTCAAGTGGCTGGCTTTACTCCTTCGAAAGTTAGAGTGCTTTCGACAGACAGACGGACGGACGGACAGACGGACGGACATGGCTAGATCGACTTAAAAGGACATGATGATATATATACTTTATGGGGTCTCAGATGCATATTTCGAGGTGTTGCAAACAGAATGACGAAATTAGTACACCCCCATCCTATGGTGGAGGGTATAAGAACAAGGTTTCTATGTTTATTTGAAAAGTTGATATACCAGACAAGAGGAAAACACACAATAAAACAAGTAAAAGCGTGCTAAGTTCGGATGGGCGGAATCTTATATACCCTCCACCATGGAACGCATTTGTCGAGTTCTTTTCCCGGCATTTCTTCTTAGGCAAAAAAGGATATAAGAAAAGAGTTGCTCTGCTATTAAAACGATATCAAGATATGGTCCGGTTCGGACCATTGGGGCTCACAAAGTAAAATAGTGAGAACGATTTATATGGGATCTGTATCGGGCTATAGACCGATTCAGACCATAATAAACACGTTTGTTGATGGTCATGAGAGGATCCATCGTACAAAATTTCAGGCATATCGGATAATAATTGCGACCTCTAGGGGTCAAGAAGTCAAGATCCCAGATCGGTTTATATGGCAGCTAAATATATCAGGTTATGAACCGATTTGAGCCTTATTCGACACAGTTGTTAAAAGTAAAAATAAAATACGTCATGCAAAATTTCAGCCAAATCGGATAGGAATTGCGCCCTCTAGAAGCTCAAGAAGTCAAATCCCCAGATCTGTTTATATGACAGCTATATCAGGTTATGGGCCGATTTCAATTATACTTGGCACAGTTGTTGGATATCATAACGAAATACTTCGTGCAAAAATTCATTCAAATCGGATAAGAATTGTGCCCTCTAGAGGCTCAAGAAGTCAAGACCCAAGATCGGTTTATATGGCAGCTATATCCGGTTATAAACCGATTTGAACCATACTTGGCACAGGTGTTGGATATCATAACAAAACACGTCGTGCAAAATTTCATTCTGATCGGACAAGAATTGCGCACGCTAGAGGCTCAAGAAGTCAAGACCCAAGATCGGTTTATATGGCAGCTATATCAGGTTATGTACCGATTTGAACTATACTTGGCACAGTTGTTGGATATCATAGCAAAACACGTCGTGCAAAATTTCATTCCAATCGGATAAGAATTGCGCACTCTAGAGGCTCAAGAAGTCAAGACCCAAGATCGGTTTATATGGCAGCTATATCAAAACATGGACCGATATGGCCCATTTACAATACCAACCGACCTACACTAATAAGAAGTATTTGTGCAAAATTTCAAGAGGCTAGCTTTACTCCTTCGGAAGTTAGCGTGCTTTCGACAGACAGACGGACGGACGGACATGGCTAGATCGACATAAAATGTCGCGACGATCAAGAATATATATACTTTATCGGGTCTCGGACGAATATTTTGAGTAGTTACAAACAGAATGACGAAATTAGTATACCCCCCATCTTATGGTGGAGGGTATAACAAGGAAATTGATTTTGGGCAAATCTTTTCCCCCAAAAGTTCATGAATTAGAAAATAAAAACCTTTGATGGACTTTTTGGGGAAGTTGGCTCTATTTCGTAACAATATTTCCATAAGATTGGAACAACTTATACCCAAATTCCTTAGCTCAATTCAAGTGTCGTTGTCAAAGCAATCGTCCAAGTTTAAATGAAATTGGAAACAGATTTATGATAATAATTTACCATATAAATTGCTAATAAAAGAAAAATAACTCTTCATATGAAGACCAAACATCAATCAAACAGGTAGTCACTCCAATATTTTTGCAAAACGAAATAAAGTTTTAAAATTTTCAATTTCCAATTCTTCATGTTTGAAGTGGCTGCTGGCAATGAAAGTTTATATAGATTGAAATGTAGAATGGACATTTGAAAATGCTGTCAGAAATAAAATTGCGCAATTTATTTTCCAAATTGAAGCAAGGTTTATTGTTTCGCTACAGCATATAATCAATAGGTTATTTGGTTATGGTTTATCTACGAACGCAATGTTTAAAATATCGAAAAAGCATAAAAACTCCAATTGCCTTAGGGATATTTGAGTTGCTTTTGCACATGAAAATGTTGCGCTTTAAATCTGTTTTAGAAAACAGCAAAACAGCTTTGGAAAGGAAAAAGTTGGGTGGTGCAGTCCATGTAGTACCTCATACCACCAAGTCTACCGGGCCGAACTTAATGAACTTTACCTAGGTCACTGTGTCAAATTTCAACGAAATCGTATAATAAATGCGCCTTTTATAAGGCCCTGACCTTAAAGTGGGAGATCCATCTATTGGTTGCCCAAAAAGTAATTGCGGATTTTTTAAAAGAAAGTAAATGCATTTTTGATAAAACTTAGAATGAACTTTAATCAAATATACTTTTTTTATACTTTTTTTCTAAAGCAAGCTAAAAGTAACAGCTGATAACTGACAGAAGAAAGAATGCAATTACAGAGTCACAAGCTGTGAAAAAATTTGTCAACGCCGACTATATGAAAAATCCGCAATTACTTTTTGGGCAAACCAATATATAACACCTATGTATATCCAAATATAGGCCGTACATAGGCAGATATAGGCCGACAATCCCATGGCAGCCGGTTGTACGTACCGGATTGACCCAATGGAGTTCTTCATCGGCAAGGGCTGGCGCCTCAGTGTACAACACACTGCTACAACAACAACAACAAATATAGGCCGTTGGGAACCATTTAGAGCAAGGATGTCGATAAGCCTTTTTTAGATCACTGTGCCAAATTTCACGCGAAATCAGATAATAAATGCATACTTTATGGGCGCAAGACCTTAAATCTGGAGATCGGTCCATATGGCTGCTAAATCCAAATATGACCCTATCTTGGCCATACCCGGTACGAGTGTCGAAGACCATAAGGCAACACATTGCGCCAAATTTCAACAAAATCGGATAATAAATGTGGCTTTAATGAGCCTAAGACCTTAAATCAGCAGATCGGCATATAGGGTCAAGATGTAGCACGACATAGCCCATTTTCAAACTTAACCTGCCTAAAGACAAACAAGTAAAAGCGTGCTTAGTTCGTCCGGGCCGAATCTTATATACCCTCCACCATGGATCGCATTTTAGGCCAACATATAATAAAACAAAAATATTATAAAATTTCAGCCAATTCGAATAAAAATTGCGTCCTTTAGGGGCCCTGGAAGTAAAATAGGGAGATCGGTTTATATGGGAGCTATATCAGGCTATAGACCGATTCAGACTATAATTTACACGTATGTTGAAGGCCGTAAGAGAAGTCTTTGTACAAAATTTCAGGCAAATCGGATAATAATTGTGACCTCTAGCGGCTCAAGAAGTCAAGATCCCAGATCGGTTTATATGGCAGCTATATCAAGTTATGGACCAACTAAAACCAGTTGTTGGAAGTCATAACAAACCATTTCTTGCAAAGTTTCAGGCAAATCGGATAAGAATTGCGCCCTCTAGAGGACTAAGAAGTCTAGATGCCAGATCCGTTTATCAGGTAATGTACCGAGTTCCAAGTACCAAAAGTACCAAAACACTACGTGTAAAATTTCACTTAAATTGGATGAGAATTGCGCCCTCTAGAAGCTCAAGAAGTCAAGATCCCAGATCGGTTTATATGGCAGCAATATAAAAACATGGACAGTTGTTGGAAGTGATACCAAAACACAACGTGCAAAGTTTCAGCCAAATCGGATAAGAATTGCGCCCTCTAGGTGATCAAGAGATCAAGACCCCAGATCGGTTTATATGGCAGCTATATAAAAACATGGACCGATTTGGCCCATTTACAATCCCAACCGACCAAAACATATATATGTGTAAAATTTTAAGCGACATCAGATCAAAATTTTGATGTTGTGCAAACGGAATGACGAAACCAATATGCGCCCATCCTATGGTAAAGGGTATAAAGACCAAGTAGGTGCACCCATAAACCATAGGGCGGGGCAAATTGGGCTGGCCAATACAAGTCATTGTTCAATTTTGTAGTACAAAATGTTGGTCTTTTTGGTAGCCATATCCAAATATAGACCGATCTGAACCATATATGACACGGATGTCGAAAAGCCTAACATAAGTCACTGTTCCAAATATCAGCGAAATTGGATTATATATGCGCCTTTTAGGGCGACATGACTTTAAACAGAGAGATAGGTCTATATGGCAGCTATATCCAAATCTGAACCGATCTAAGATTTGAAGAATCATATTGAAGAGCCTAATGCAACTCACTGTCCCAAATTTCGGCGAAATTGGACAATAAATGAGCCTTTTGTGGGCCAAAGACCTTAAATCGAGAGATCTGTCTATATGGCAGCTATATTGAAATCTGGACCGATCTGTGCCATATTGCAGAAGTATGTCGAGGGGTTTAACTTAACTCACTGTCCCGTATTTCGGCGACATCGGACAGTAAATGCGCCTTTTATGGGCTCAAAACCTTAAATCGAGAGTTCGGTCTATATGGCAGCTATATTCAAATCTGGACCAATCTGTGCCATATTGCAGAAGTATGCCGAAGGACCGAACACAACTCCTTTTGCGGTTTATATGACAGCTATATCAAAACATGGACCGATATGGCCCATTTACATTTGTGCAACATTTCAAGCGGCTAGCTTTTCTCCTTCGGAAGTTAGTGTGCTTTCGACAGACAAACGGACGGACATGGCTAGATCGACATAAAATGTCGCGACGATCAAGAATATATGTACTTTAGAATATATGTATGACGAAATTAGTATACCCCCCATCCTATGGTCGGGGGTATAAAAACTGAACACCCCAGTTTACCCAATGGTAGCCACCTGTTAAAATTTCCACAAAATCATTTCAGCTGTTTTTGGGGCCACACAGAACATACAAATAAATAAACAGCCAAAGATCGATTTAGTTTCAGTGCAGACAAATCTGAGCCATTCTTACTTGCTTCTATTTGCTTTATAAATAGTATCAGTGACCAATGATCCAAATAAACACTCTTTATTAGAAAATTCCAGCTAAAAATTCTTGTTAGTCATGTTTCCATTTGCTCTCAATACAAATTAGGTTTCTTTGAAATTTGAGTCAACATAAATCATAGCGCATTATTGAATTTCCATGATGATTATCGGTGTTCATATGGTCCCCTCTTTGCTCAAATTGCCAATCCAAAGAAAGCAATGCAAGAACAAGGGTATTGAGATTCAATAGCTTTGCATTTAATAGCTGGCAGAGACTACACTCCTGGTAGTCAAGCTGCACAAGTGTTTGTATTTGACATTTTTGACACAAATGAGTGTAATTCAATCAAGGATAATAAGGCTTCCATGCCACGATGGCGAGGTGGTGGCTCAAAGTCTCACGGAAATTGAGCTGTTATTGAACCGAACGCCTGTATTTGTACTTTTTCTTCCTCTTCTTCTTCTTCTTTTTGTTTATTGTATACAAGTTGAAATTCTTTGATTTTGTCTTTACTTAAATTGAGTAGAAATTGTTTTTTTATTTATTCAATTCAACTTGTTTTCTTTTCTGTTGTTATTTCCCCTTAAACGGTGCAGTATCAGTTTAAATGTATTGAACTTTCAACATAGAGCCAATGTATTGCCGATAACAACGGTGCGTGAATGATGATGATAATTGAGATTGTTTTGCTGTTTGCTTTTTGAGGGCGATTTTTGTTATACCCTACACCACTACTGTGGTACAGGGTAAAAGGAAGAGAGATAGACCCATTGATAAGTATACCGATCGACTCAGAATCACTTTCTGATTCGATTTAGCTATGTCCGTCTGTCTGTCTGTTCGTACGTCTGTCTGTCTGTCCGTCCGTCTGTCTGTCCGTCCGTCTGTCTGTCCATGTTAATTTGTATACAAACTACAGGTCGCAATTTTTATCCGATCGTCTTCGAATTTGGTATGGACATGTTTTTCGGCCTAGAGACGAAGCCTATTGAAATTGGAAAAAATCGGATCAGATTTGGATATAGCTTCCATTTAAATGTTCGTCCGATTTGCAGTAATACTGCAATAAAATTGCCATTTGTTAACCGATTCTATCGAAATTTGGCAAGAAGGATTTTCTTGTGACTCTCGATATTACTGGCGAATTTTATAGAAATCGGTTCAGATTTGGATATAGCTCCCATATATATGTTCGTCCGATTTGCAGTAATAATGCAATAAAATGGTCATTTGTCAACAGATTCTCTCGAAATTTGGCAGGAAGGATTTTCTTATGTCTCTCGATATTAAAAGTGAATATTACAGAAATCGGTTCAGATTTGGATATAGGTCCTACATATATGTTTCGTTCGATTTGCAGTAATACAGCAATAAAATGGTCATTTGTTGACCGATTCTCTTGAAACTTGGTAGAAAGGATTTTCTTATGACCCTCAATTTTACTGGGGAATTTTATAGGAATCGGTTCACATTTGGATATAACTCCCACATATATGTTTCGTCTGATTTGCAGTAATACAGCAATAAAATGGTCATTTGTTAACCGACTCGCTCGAAATTTGGCAGGAAGGATTTTCTTATGACTCTCGATATTACTGGGGAGATTTGGGTATAGCTCACATAAATATATAACGCCTGATTTTCTTTGCTAGACCCACTGCAAGCGCATTTATTGACCAATCTTGCCAAAATTTTGTACAACGCTTTTCTCGACGAATTCCACAATATTCATAAAGCTTGATCGAAATCGGTTCAGATTTAGATATAGCTCCCATCTCCCGTCATTTGTCAACTGTAGTTATTACATTTTGAACATATTTGCTTTGCTCTAAATTTGATACAGTAATTTCAATAACCTATTTGAATACATACGCCAAGGTCCATCAAAATTGGTTCAGAATTAGATATAGTCCCACTTTTGTATTTAAAGGGGGGGGTGCACGGTATTATAAAGTCGGCACCGCCCGGCTTTTGCTTTTCCTTACTGGTTTTTATCTCGTTTTCGTTTGAACAACTTAATTTGTCAATTTGAAGGGGATTTTCATACCCTCCACCATTACTTTTGTAACCCATAGAAATATTTATCTGAGACCCAACAAACTTGACTTTTCAAGTTGAATTAGGCATCTCCGTCCGTCTGTCTGTCAAAATCACGCTAACTTACGAATGAATAAAGCTAGGTGCCTGCAATTGATCACAAATACTTCCCATTAGTGTAGGTCAATTGAGATTGTAAATAGGCCATATCGGTCCATGTTTCAATATAGCGGCCATATAAACCGATCTATGTATAAAATGTATTGTTTATCTAAATCGTATGTGTGTTAAGTACGATCTTAATAAACCGATCTCCCGATTATACTTCTTCAGCTTTTATGGGGCGCAATTCTTTTCCGATTTGGCTGAAATTATGTACATAGACTTTTCCTATGACCTCACTCCTACGTGCCAAATATAGTCTAAATCTGTCCATAGCCTGATATAGCTCCCAATCTCCCGATTTTGCTTTTTGAGGGTACACTTCGCCCTTAATGCGGATATCGAATTCGTGCCATTGTAGCCTATGACGCTGAACGCGTTCGAATCCTGGCGAGAACATCGGAAAAAGCGGTGTTTATTCCCTCTTAATGTTGGCGACATTTGCGAGGTACAATGCCATGCATGGTCATTTAAAAAACTTTCCCCAAAGAGGTACACTGCGGACGCCGTTCGGACTCGGCTATAAAAAAAGGTCCCATATCATTGAGTTTAGTCTTGAATTAGAAAGCACTCATTGATGTGTAAGAATTTGCCCCTTCTCGGTTGTTGGTGGTAATGTTCTTCCTAAGGGTAATGTTCTCATTAGGGGAGGGATGGCACCTCAGACATTTCAACTCAAATATAGATATCAAATTCGTGCTGCATTTCCAAATCCCTTAGGTTACTTGGGCCCAGATTTTAATACCATATTCGTGTTCTGGTCTCGAATACCTTTCATTTGATACCCTTACTGTGCCCATCGGACCACTTTCGGATATGAGTGGCGTTTTTGGGGTATGGGGAAGGGTCCGCCTCCAACCGATATCTAGAAATTATATACCCTATGTTTTCTTTTAGAAAATCGGTTCAGCCAATGGCGTTTATCAGGGGTGACGTGATCCGCTATACTTCGATCTTATTTTGTATGCCTGAATCGAAATCTACTTCCGCATACCTTTGATTTGAGCCACATATTGAAATGAACGTCCAATATGTCAGTTTGGGGGAGTTTTGGATTGGGCGGGCCGATGGGTACTTAGACTCAAATTTGAATACCATATTCGTATTCTACTCTCCAATACTTTTCATTTGATACCTATATTGTTGCGATCGGTCCACTTTTAATTTTGGGTTGTGTTTTTTTACATAAGGGGAGGGTCCGTCCCCCTTGCGATACCTAAAAATTATATAACCTATGTTTCCTTCCAGACCAACCTACACAATATGCGAATATTTCGAGAAAATCGGTTCTGCTGTTTTTCAGTCTATACTTAACAAACAAACCGTGTCCCATATATCCGTGATTGGCTAATGTGCCCATTCTGGGCGTTTTTGTGGGGTTGGGGTGACCCCCTATACTTCGACATGAATTTGTATGCAAGATTTGTTATCTACTCCCGCATATTTTTCATTTGATACCCATATTGTGCTTATCGGTCCACTTTAGATTGTGGGTGGTATTTTTGGGGTAACGGTGGAGGGTCCGCTCCGAACTTAGCACGCCCTTACTTGTTTAACAATAGAAATTATTTTTTTTTTAGGATTTTAAAGGTTTTTAAACCGCAATTTTGTAAGTTTACCAGCAAAACATCCAATAAGTCATTTTGGTGAATAAAACAAAAGTGAGCCGCAAATTCTTAATCTTTCTATTGTTAGAGGCTACGATTTGTTAAGGCTGCCTTGTCGAATCCAGTGTCACAGGCACTGAGTCTTTAAAGCGGTGCCGCCCAGAAATTCATACTCATAGTCGTCCTGTACCAGCCGAACATCGGATACCGGGCCGAACATCGGATACCTTTTACTTGTTTTAATTTTTATACCCACCACCGACGGATGGGGGTATATTCATTTTGTCATTCCGTTTGCAACACATCGAAATATCCATTTCCGACCCTATAAAGTATATATATTCTTGATCAGCGTAAAAATCTAAGACGATCTAGACATGTCCGTCCGTTTGTCCGTCTGTCTGTTGAAATCACGCTACAGTCTTCAAAAATAAAGACATTGAGCTGAATCTTTGCACAGATTCTTTTTTTGTCTATAAGCAGGTTAAGTTCGAAGATGGGCTATATCGGACTATATCTTGATATAGCCCCCATATAGACCGATCCGCCGATTTAGGGTCTTACGGCCATAAAAGCCACATTTATTATCCGATTTGGGTGAAATTTGGGACAGTGAGTTGTCTTTGGCCCTTCGACATCTTCCGTCAATATGGCTCAGATCGGTTTAGATTTTGATATAGCTGCCATATAGACCGATCCTCCGATTTAGGGTCTTAGGCCCATAAAAGCCACATTTATTATCCGATTTTTCTGAAATTTGGGACAGTGAGTTGTGTTAGGCCCTTCGACATTGTCCGTCAATATGGCTCAGATCGTTTCAGATTTGGATATAGTTGCCATATAGACCGATCTCTCAATTTAGGGTCTTAGGCCCATAAAAGCCACATTTATTATCCGATTTTAAGAAAATTTGGGACAGTGAGTTATATTAGGCCCTTCAACATCCTCCGTCAATTTGGCTCAGATCGGTCCAGATTTAGATATAGCTGCCATATAGACCGATCTCTCGGTTTTAGGTTATGGGGCCATAAAAAGCGCATTTATTGTCCGATGTTGCTGAAATTTGGGACAAAGAGTTAAGTTAAGCCCCTCCACATATTTCTGCAAGTTGGTCTAGATCGATCAAGATTTGCATATAGCTGACATATAAACCGATCTCTTGATTTAAAGTCTTGGCCCCATAAAAGGCGCATTTTTAATCCGATTGCACTGAAATTTGACACACTGACTCATGTTATGCTTTTCGACATCCGTGTGGTATATAGTTCAGATCGGTTTATTATACCCACCACCGAAGGATGGGGGTATATTCATTTTGTCATTCCGTTTGCAACACATCGAAATATCCATTTCCGACCCTATAAAGTATATATATTCTTGATCAGCGTGAAAATCTAAGACGATCTAGACATGTCCGTCCGTCTCTCCGTCTGTCTGTTGAAATCACGCTACAGTCTTTAAAAATTGAGATATTGAGCTGAAATTTTGCACAGATTCTTTTTTTGTCCATAAGCAGGTTAAGTTCGAAGATGGGCTATATCGGACTATATCTTGACATAGCCCCCATATAGACCGATCCTCCGATTTATGGTCTTACGCCCATAAAAGCCACATTTATTATCCGATTTTGCTGAAATTTGGGACAGTGAGTTGCGTTGAGCCCTTCGACATTCTTCGTCAATTTGGCCCAGATAGGTCCAAATTTGGATATAGCTGCCATATAGACCGATCCTCCGATTTATGGTCTTAGCCCCATAAAAGCCACATTTATTATCCGATTTTGCTGAAATTTGGGACAGTGATTTGCCTTAGGCCCTTCGATATCTTTCTTCTATTTGGCCTTGATCGGTTCAGATTTGGATATAGCTGCCATATAGACCGATCTCTCGATTTAAAGTTTTGGGCTCATAAAAAGCGCATTTATTGTCCGATGTCGCCGAAATTTGGGACAATGACTTGTGTTGGGCCCTTCGCTATATGTCTTCAATTTGGCTCAGATCGGTCCAGATTTGGATATAGCTGCCATATAGACCGATCTCTCGATTTAAAGTTTTGGGCTCATAAAAAGCGCATTTATTGTCCGATGTCGCCCAAATTTGGGACAATGACTTGTGTTGGGCCCTTCGATATTTGTCTTCAATTTGGCTCAGATCGGTCCAGATTTAGATATAGCTGCCATATAGACCGATCTCTCGGTTGAACAATGACTTGTACTTATAAGCATTTGGTCTAAATCGGATGATATCTATAGAGCTGCTATGGGGCTTAAGGTATGCATTTTTCACTGGATTTTGACGAAATGTGGTTCACATATATACCCGAGGTGGTGGGTATCCAAAGTTCGGCCCGGCCGAACTTAACGCCTTCTTACTTGTTTTTAGATATAACTACTAAAAAGACCAATATTTTGTTATATACAATTGAACAATAACTTTTACTTATTAGTATCTGGTCCAAATCGGAACATAGCTGCTATGGGGCATAAGGTATGAATTTTGCACCGGATTTTGAGGAAAGGTGGTTCACATATATATCCGAGGTGGTGGGTATTCAAATGTTCGGTCCGGCCGAATTTAACGCCTTTTTACTTATTGTTGTTGTTTTTGTTTGGGCTTTAGCACCACACCCCCCCCCCCCCCTCCCCACAAAAAAATGTCTAGCTACGCCAATGGCTCCCATATAAACGATCTCTCGAATTGACAACTTGAGCACCTACATTTTTACTGGTTAAAGACTGTGGTGTGGTCAGAACAGACGAAATGACATAATGAATTCTCCTCACACTCTAGGGGAATGGATTTAAAACTGTTTAACAATTTATTGTTGTACATGATTATGAAGATTAACCTAAAACCCGAGCTTCCCCTAGCTCTCCTCAGCTTTCACCTAGAGCTGTGTAAATTGATTTATGGCCAGTTTAAATTCAAATTGAATTTTCCAAACGACTGAACACGTTCGCTGACAAAGACAACGCATTAGTGTATGCAAAGATTCTCAAAACATGCCAATCCCACCACAAAGCACCAAAAAGCAAATTAAGCAGATTTACAATCGTTATCTTTTAAAGACAAACTGCCACAATATCTACTCAAGAATTGGGGGGGGGGGGGGGGGAGAAAAGTATGGGGAATGGCCTCGCATTGTCCTAATGACAATAATCAGAGGTAATGGAACCGATGTGTGAACACATCAAAAGTATGTGGTTATACAAATGTATGGTATCACCATAATTGTGTTTGTGTATGTGACATGTTCTCATTTGCATACACAAGTGTCTGTGGATATCCTTGAGCATCTCGTTCAAAGTCATATCAACGTGGCGTTATATTACATTGTGGTTTAATAAAGTCTCCATGTGCCATTGTATTTGTTCAGAAATGGTACTTGTCTGGATATATTAGCAGCATATGACATTCGTTCGCTATCCATTCGGCCCGGTGTGTGTGTGTGTGAATTTTGTATGGTGGCACATGGACAGAAAATGGAAAAGGTATCAGACAGCTTGACAAGATGGGGATAGGGACAGAGCACAATGAAACTTCGGCCATTCTTTTACCGGACTGAAATTGGTGCAAAATATGTTTTATACATTTCTTTACTTACAAATACGAGATTGAAGGATTTCACCATGAATCTGAGAATGAGGCAAACTAGTTTGTACACTTTTTTGGTTGACATGAGTGATTGAAGATTGATACAAAACTAAAGTCTGTTTATTATGATACCACAGTACTGACGTAATAAAAATTAACAACTAACAGGGCGGTAAAATCTTGCCTTTGCTATGGATTCTTGTGATCCATAGGATTCTACGGAAACTTAACACGATGGCGGTCAGAGTGTACCTTATGCTGACCACATGGTTATTTTTGCCACCGGGAAGTTCGTGGATACCCTATCTGGGCTATTGGTCACCGCTCTCGTAGGCATACCACCTTGGGCTACTAAGTGTTATCTGGGGGTGAATGCCAGGAAAACTGAGTTGGTACTGTTCACGAGAAGAAGGAAGGTGTGTTGGCTTAGATTGCCAAAGCTGCAAGGGAAGGCCTTTGAGCTGTCAAGTTCGGAAAGGTTCCTTGGATTTATTGTGGATAGTAAATTGAACTGCGGCTTGAATCTGGAGTCCAGGGAGAGAAAGGCCTTGGAGTCTCTGTATTCGTGCCAGAAGCTTGTTGGCAGCAGATGGGGTCTGTGGCCTAGATTGATGCGCTGGCTGTACTCGGCGGTGGTCCGACCGGTGTTGACATACCTGGTGGCCTGTGAGGAGATTTGTGTCGCTTCTGAGGGTCCTGGATAAGTTGAATAGCGTGCTTTTGAGATTTGGCTGGTTTTAAGTTTTATAAGTGGGCCTATTGGTACTACTGCTACCAGATCCTTGGAGGTGCTGTTGGGAGTTCAGCCGATCGATCTGTATGTCAGAAAATCAGCTGAGAGAACGCTGCTTAGGTTTTTGTAATTGGATCAACTTCGGGGGTTTCAGGCCAGACATACCAGTCTACTCGATAATACCATGGCCAGCTTGCAGACTGACTACCTAACGAGGGTGGAATTGGTGGACTATAGGCTGCGTATGTGGAACTATGGGTACTACTGCTACCAGATCCGTGGAGGTGCTGCTGGGAGTTCAGCCGTTCGATCTATATGCTAGGGAATCAGCTGAGAGAACGCTGCTTAGGTTTTTGCAATTGGATCAACTTCGGGGGTTTCAGGCCAGACATACCAGTCAACTCGACGATACTATGGCCAGCTTGCTGACTGACTACCTAACGAGAGGGGAATTTGTGGATTGTAGGTTGCGTGTGTGGAACTATGGGTACTACTGCTACCAGATCCGTCGAGGTGCTGCTGGGAGTTCAGCCGACCGATCTATATGTCAGAGAATCAGCTGAGAGGACGCTACATAGCTTTTTAGAACTGGATCAACTTCGGGGGCTTCCGGCCAGACATACCAGTCTACTCGACGGGACTGTGGCCGACGTGCAGACTGACTACTTGACGAGGGTGGAATTGGTGGACCATAGGCTGCGTGTGTGGAACTATGGGTATTACTGCTACCAGATCCGTGGAGGTGCTGCTGGGAGTTCAGCTAATTGATCTATATGTCAGAAAATCAGCTGAGAGAACGGCTGTTTAGTTTGTTAGCACTAGATCAACTTCGGGGGCTTCCGGCTGCGTGTGCTAATACCAACCCTGTCTAGGACTTTTATATCTTTGCAGATGGATCGGAGATAGATTCTTTGCTGGAGCTTCTTCATCCATTCTGACAACATGACCCTTCTAGACAACGCAGCCGTTGTATTTTAGTACTATGCTAACGTCGTCATACAGCTAATTCAGCTCGTGGTTCATACGTCGTCTATATTCTCCATTAACGCAAACTGGTCCATATATTTTACGAAGAAACTTTCTCTCAAACACACCAAGCACTGCCTGATCTGCTTTCACAAGTACGCATTCCTCAGAACCATAAAACAACACGGGTAGTATCAATAGAAGCATGGGTGGAAGGATGGACAGACGAAAAGGATGGACAGACGCAAGGATGGACAGACGCAAGGATGGACAGACGCAAGGATGGACAGACGCAAGGATGGACCGACGCAAGGATGGACCGACGCAAGGATGGACAGATGCAAGGATGGACAGACGCAAGGATGGACAGACGCAAGGATGGACAGACGCAAGGATGGACAGACGCAAGGATGGACAGACGCAAGGATGGACAGACGCAAGGTTAGACAGACGCGAGGATGGACTGACGCAAGGATAGACAAACGCAAGGATGGACAAACGCAAGGATGGACAGACGCGAGGATGGACGGACCCAAGAATGGACAGACGCAAGGATGGACAGACGCATGGAACGACAGACGCAAGGATGGACAGACGCGAGGATGGACAGACGCAAGAATGGACAGACGCATGGAACGACAGACACAAGGATGGACAGACGCAAGGACGGACAGACGCAAGGATGAACAGGCGCAAGGATGGACAGACGCAAGGATGGACAGACGCATGGATGGACAGACGCAAGGATGGACAGACGCAAGGATGGACAGACGCAAGGTTGGACAGACGCAAGGATGGACAGACGCGAGGATGGACAGACGCAAGGTTGGACAGACGCAAGGATGGACAGACGCAAGGATGGACAGACGCAAGGATGGACAGATGCAAGGATGGACAGACGCAAGGATGGACAGAAGCAAGGATGGACAGACGCAATGATGGATAGACGCGAGGATGGACAGACGCAAGAATGGACAGACTCAAGGATGGACAGACGCAAGGATGGATAGACGCAAGGATGGACAGACGCAAGGATGGACAGACGCAAGGATAGACAGACGCAAGGATGGACAGACGCAAGGATGGACAGACGCAAGGATGGACAAACGGACGGACAGACATGGCTAGATCTACTCAGAATGTCAAGACTATCAAAAATACATACACTTCACAGGACCTCAGATCTCAGACAGACGCAAGGGTGGACAGACGCAAGGATGGACAGACGCGAGGATGGACAGACGCATGGAACGACAGACGCAAGGATGGACAGACGCAAGGATGGACAGACGCAAGGATGGTCAGACGCAAGGATGGACAGACGCAAGGATGGACAGACGCAAGGATGGACAGACGCAAGGATGGACAGACGCAAGGATGGACAGACGCAAGGATGGACAGACGCAACGATGGACAGGCGCAAGGATGGACAGACGCAAGGATGGATAGACGCAAAGATGGACAGACATGGCTAGATCTACTCAGAATGTCAGGACTATCAAAAATACATACACTTCACAGGATCTCAGATTAATATTTCGTGGTGTTACAAACGGAAAGACTTGCTTAGTACACCCTCCATCCTATGTTGGTGGGTATAATAAATTTGTTATCGTAATCTACAACAACATGTTTACATGTGTGGTCGTCATGTTCAGCAACGAAATACATGTCAATGTGTATACGGCATATGTGAAACATTTGTTTGCCTCATCCTTACACTACATTCACATTTGTACCATTAGGAATGCTTTCAACAAGCCAAGTTTTGCGTATATGAAAAAAAGACTAGTTGAAACATCATGTTGTTTCGAATTGACTACAAAAGTTTTGTTTAGCAACTTTTATTTGCCCTTTGCTTGGACTTGAAGTGCGCAGCATGGATTTGCGTATTGTTTTGCCATTTGACAAAAAGATTATGCAAATTTTTTCATTTGGAAATATTGGACGAAATACTAACAGCGGTAGTTCATGAATGAAACACAGCAAACAAGAGCTGCGTTTTCCACGAAACTTACATACACAATGGTTGTATGTGATTCTTATGAAACTGGTATTGTTATCGTGATGATGTATGGGCAGTCAATTTATAAGCCAAATAGAGGACAGACATTGTAATTTTTTTTTGGTAAAAATGGAATTAAAAATATATGTAAAGGGTGATTTTTTAGCTATTATCTTTTTGGCAACGCTGGTTTAAACAGCTCCCGCACGTTTCGTGTTTCATGGTCAAACATTTTCAGTTTGGCCCATAATTTAACCAAGAATCGTCTTACAAACGAACAACGCTTGCAAATTATTGAATTTTATTATCAAAATTAGTCCTCTGTTAAGAAAGTTCATCGAGCGCTTCTTCCATTTTATGAACGAAGCTCATTTATGATTCAAAGGGTACATAAATAATCAAAATTGATGATTTTGGAGTGCAGATCAGCCAGAAGCATTGCAAGAGCTACCAATGCATCCAGAAAAAGTCACAGTTTGGTGTGGTTTATGGGCTGGTGGCATCATTGGAACGTACTTCTTCAAAGATGGCAGCCATATACAAATATAGCCCGATCTTGATCGTAATCAGTACGAATGTATAACGCAAAACATGGTGCAAAATTTCTGCGAAATCGGATAATTAATGAGGATTTAATGGCCCCAAAAACTTAAATCGGAAGATCGGTCAAAATGGGGGCGACATCATGATATAGTCCGATATAACCCATCTTCGAACTTAACCTAGCCATGTTCGTCCGTCAGTCTGTTGAAATCACGCTACAGTCTTTAAAAATAGAGATATTGTGCTGAAACTTTGCATAGATTCTCTTTTTGACCATAAGGAGGTTAAGTTCGAAGATGGGCTATATCGGACTATATCTTGATATAGCCCCCATATAGACCGATCCGCCGATTTAGGGTCTTAGGCCAATAAAAACCACGTTTATATACCGATTTTGCCGAAATTTGGGACGAAGAGTTGTGTTAGGCCCCTCGACATCCTTCGTCAATTTGGCCCAGTTCGGTTTAGATTTGGATATAGCTGTCATATAGACCGATCCTCCAATTTAAGGTCTTTGGCCCATAAAAGCCACATTTATTACCCGATTTTGCTGAAATTTGGGACAGGGAGTTGTGTTAGGCCCTTTGACACCCCTCCCTAATTTGGCTCAGATCGGTCCAGATTTGGATATAGCTGCCATATAGACCCATCCTCCGATTTAGGGTCTTAGGCCCATAAAAACCATGTTTATTGACCGATTTTGCTGAAATTTTTTACAGTAAGTTGTGTTAGGCCCTTCGACATTCTTCCTTAATTTAGCTCAGATCGGCCCAGATTTGGATATAGCTGCCATATAGACCGATCCTCCGATTTAGGGTCTTAGGCCCATAAAAACCGTGTTTATTTACCGATTTTGCTGAAATTTGGGACAGTAAGTTGTATTACGCCCTTCGTCATTCTTCGTTAATTTGGCCTAGATCGGTCTAAATTTGGATATAGCTTCCATATAGACCGATCCTCCGATTATGGTCTTACGCCCATAAAAGGCTCATTTATTGTCCGATTTTGCCAAAATTTGGGACAGTAAGTTGAGTTAGGTTTGAGTTAGGTTCTTTGACATCCTTCTTCAATTTGGCTTAGATCGGTCCAGATTTTGATATAGCTGCCATATAGACCGATCTCTCGACTTTAGGTTTTGGGACCATAAAAGGCGCATTTGTTCTTCGATGTGGCCGAAATTTGTTACAGTGAGTTGTGTTAGGCTCTTGGATATATTTCTGAAACGTGGCCCAAATCGGTTCAGATTTGGATATGGCTGCCATATAGACCGATACCTCGATTTCAAGTAATTTCTCCATGGAAATACTTAACTGCAAAATGCTGAACTAGAACTGGAAAGTTTTCATGCTCCCAACTATTTGCCACATCTTTTCACATTTCAAATTGTGCCAATGCAAAGCCTTGAAGTTTAATTTAGAACTCATGATGCTTTACAAGCCATCCATGACTGCAAACTAGTATCGCATCTCTAATTGGAATCAGACCAAAATTATTGGTCTTTAATGCGGTATTATCTACATTAATGGAAACTCAAATTTCCAGTTTGGCTAAGGCTTAAAATATACATAGAAATATGGAAATCTAATAATGGAAAATAGTATGTGCATATGCTGGCACTGAACAATGTTGATGGTCCAAAACAAAAAACACATTTTTCAATTTATTTATGCCCAATACCAATAAATTGGAGAAATATTTATCCCAAACAAAATTTGGAATAAAATGAAACAACGCAGGAAATGCATAAAGTGGTCGTTGCCGAATATATTGGGTTGCCCAAAAAGTAATTGCGGATTTTTCATATAGTCGGCGTTGACAAATTTTTTCACAGCTTGTGACTCTGTATTTGCATTCTTTCTTCTGTCAGTTATCAGCTGTTACTTTTAGCTTGCTTTAGAAAAAAAGTGTAAAAAAAGTATATTTGATAAAAGTTCATTCTAAGTTTTATTAAGAATGCATTTACTTTCTTTTAAAAAATCCGCAATTACTTTTTGTGCAACCCAATATTATAACCAGAGTCCGGATGTGTACGCAAAATCTAAATTTATGCCATCTATTATTTGGCAAATGAGTTGGAATATTGCATTTTTAAAGGAATTGAAGTTTTAAAGTTAATACAAGTTTACAAAAAAAAAAAACAAGTAAAAGCGTGCTAAGTTCGGCCGGGCCGAATCTTATATACCCTCCACCATGGATCGCATTTGTCGAGTTCTTTTCCCGACATCTCTTCTTAGGCAAAAAAAGGATATAAGAAAAGATTTGCTCTGCTATTAGAGCGATATCAAGATATGGTCCGGTTTGGACCACAATTAAATTATATGTTGGAGACCTGTGTATAATGTCAGCCAATTCGAATAAGAATTGCGCCCTTTGGAGGCTCAAGAAGTAAAATAGAGAGATCGATTTATATGGGAGCTGTATCGGGCTATAAACCGATTCAGACCATAATAAACTCGTATGTTGATGGTCATGAGAGAATCTGTCGTACAAAATTTCAGGCAAATCGGATATGAATTGCGCCCTCTAGAAGCTCAAGAAGTCAAGTCCCCAGATCTGTTTATATGATAGCTATATCAGGTTATGAACCGATTTGAACCATACTTGGCACAGTCGTTGGATATCATAACAAAACACGTCGTGCAAAATTCCATTCCAATCGGATAAGAATTGCACCCTCTAGAGGCTCAAGAAGTCAAGACCCAAGATCGGTTTATATGGCAGCTATATCAGGTTATGGACCGTTTGAACCGTACTTGGTGCAGTTATTGAATATCACAACAAAACACGTCGTGCAAAATTTCATTCTAATCGGCTATATCAAAACATGGACCGATATAGCCCATTTGCAATACCAACCGACCTGCACTAGTAAGAAGTATTTGTGCACAATTTCAAGCGGCTAGTTTTACTTCTTCGGAAGTTAGCGTGCTATCGACAGACAGACGGACGGACATGGCTAGATCGTCATAAAATTTCACGACGATCAAGAATATATATACTTTATGGGGTCTCAGACGAATATTTCGAGTAGTCACAAAGAGAATGATGAAATTAGTATACCCCCCATCCTATGGTGGAGGGTATAAAAAACTATAAGTGTGATGGAAATGCGATGGTATTTGCATCACACTGGGGATAGTATCATTGAGGATAGCAGGTAAGCCAAATTGGTTTATATTTGCACATAGCTCCCCATTCATAAGTACTATCCAAATCGGTCTATAACTTGATGTATGTAAACTGTATAAACCGATCGCCCAATTAGTCTTATAACAAGTGAAAGCGCGCTAAGTTGGGCCGGGGTGAATCTTGGGAACCGGATTTAACTCCCATTCCGCTAAAATATGGGATCTATATCTGGTTATAGAGCGATTTGGATCGTACTTAGCACACTTGTTAAGAGTCATAACAGAACACTATTTGCAAAATTTCAGCCAAATCGAACAAAAATTGTGGCTTCCAGGAGCTCAAGAAATCAAATCGGAATCGCTTCGACCGCTATCGTGATTTCGACAAACGAACGGACCGACATGGCTAGTTCGGCTCAGAATGTTGAGACGATCAAGAATAAATATGCTTTATAGGGTCCTAGGTCAATATTGCGAGATGTTACAAACGGAGTGACTAGATTAGTATACCCCCATCCTATGGTGGGTGGGTATAAAAAGAATACATGGTGAATTAGTTTTTCAAGTTTTTAAAGTAAGTAAGTACCAGGTGCCGTATAAGTGTTATATGTAGTGAACAAAACACATGTATACGCCACCGTGTTCTTAAAAGAAGAAATTTATAACCATGATTATTATAATTATTATAATATATTTTATATTATATATTGTACATTATCAAATTATTATCACCAATACACTACGTGCTGCTACTAAATGCAGGCTTTTTCTGTTTGTTGAGGCATACCTCGTTTTACTCTGGCATCCCAACATACATGCTGTATATGAAACCAAAATCCAACAAATAGTCCATAATCCGTTAGAAAAACAAGTAAAAAGGCGTTAAGTTCGGCCGGGCCGAACTTTAAATACCCACCACCTCAATATAACTTCCAACAACTGTGCAAAGTATAGTTCAAATCGGTCAATAACCTGATATAGTTGCCATATAAACCGATCTTGGGTCTTGACTTCTTGAGCCTCTAGAGGGCGCAATTCTTATTCGATTGGAATGAAATTTTGCACGACGTGTTTTGGTATGATATCCAACAACTGTGCTAAGTATGGTTTAAATCGGTCAATAACCTGATATAGTTGCCATATAAACCGATCTTGGGTCTTGACTTCTTGAGCCTCTAGAGGGCGCAATTCTTATTCGATTGGAATAAAATTTTGCATGATGTGTTTTGTTATGATATCCAACAACTGTGCCAAGAATGGTTTAAATCGGTCTATAACCTGATATAGCTGTCATATAAACCGGTCTGGGATCTTAACTTTTTGAACCTCCAGAGGTCGCAATTATTATCCAATTTGCCTGAAATTTTGTACAACGGCTTCTTTCATGACCATTAGCATACGTGTTTATTATGGTATGAATCGGTCTATAGCCTGATACAGCTCCCATATTTTACTTGTTGCCCCCAAAGGGCACATTTCTTATTCGAATTGGCTGACATTTTACACAGTTCGCCAACGTATAATTTAATTGTGGACCATATCTTGATATCGCTCTAACAGCAGAGCAAATATTTTCTTTTATCCTTTTTTGCCTAAGAAAAGATGCCGTGTTTTTTTTGCCTAAGAGGAGATACCCGGAAAAGAACTCGACAAATGCGATCAATGGTGGAGGGTATATAAGATTCGGCCCGGCCGAACTTAACACTCTTTTACTTGTTATATATAAAATGAGAGCTATATCTAAATCTGAACCGATTTTCATAAAATTCACCACTAAAGTCGAGAGTTGATAGAAAATCCTTTCTGGCAAATTATTACTGCAAATCGGACGAAAATATATATGGGAGCTATATCCAAATCTGAACCAAATTTCTCCAATTTCAATAGACTTCGTCTCGAGTCCGAAAAACTTTCCCATACCAGATTTAAAGACGTTCGGATGAAAATTGCGACCTGTACTTTGTACACAAATTAACATGAACAGACGGACTGACAGACAGACGAACATAGCTAAATCGAATCAGAAAGTGATTCTGAATCGATCGGTAGACTTGTCAATGGGTCTATCTCTCTTCCTTTTGGGTCTTACAAACTAATTCACTAAGTTATAATACCCTGTAACACAGTAGTGGTGTAGGGTATAAATATCAAAATTCTGCCATGATTTTTTCATTGGTTTCACACCCTCCATCAAAGGATAGGGGGCATATTCATTTGATCATTCGGTTTGCAACATATCGAAATATCCATTTCCGACCTTACAAGGTATATGCATTTCGGACTGTTGTAAAATGCTAAAGCTATATAACGATGTCCATGTGTCTGTCCATCCGTCTGTTGTTAGCACTCTACAGCCTTCAAAAATGAAGATATTGAGCTGCAATTTGGCATAGATAAATCCAATTTCTCAATTTTGGTTCAATTAGGCCATATTTGCATGATTTTCCCAATTTATTTATTTTTTCGTTGGCTTATGTGCATCTAAATGAACAGGAAGGCTACATAGAAACTGCATTAAATGAATTTGATGAATGTTATAAAATTCTTTCCAAATATCCAATTATGGAAGTACAAATGAATTTTCTGTGAAAATAACTAACATTGCAACAGCATCGAATTCACTTTAGCCTTCTAATCAATAACAAATTTTTTAGTTAATTACGTCAATAACAAACAAAACAAGTAAAAGCGGGCTAAGTTCGGCCGGGCCGAATCTTCTATACCCTCCACCATGGATCGCATTTGTCGAGTTCTTTTAACCGCATCTTTTCTTAGGCAAAATAGGATAAAAGAAAAGATTTGCTCTGCTATTAGAGCGATATCAAGATATGGTCCGGTTCGGACCACAATTAAATCATGTGTTGGAGACCTGTGTAAAATGTCAGCCAATTCGAATAGAAACTGCGCCCTTTGGGGGCTCGAGAAGTAAAATAGAGAGATCGATTTATATGGGAGCTGTATCAGGCTATTAACCGATTCAGACCATAATAAACACATAACATATGTGTTATGAGACGGTCATGAGAGGATCCGTCGTTCAAAATTTCAGGCAAATCGGACAACAATTGCGACCTCTAGAGGCTCAAGAAGTCAAGATCCCAGATCGGTTTATATGGCAGCTATATCAGGTTATGAACCGAATTGAACCTTATTTGGCACAGTTGTTGAAAGTCATAATAAAATACGTCATGCTAAATTTCGCCCTCGAGAAGCTCAAGAAGTTAAGACCCAAGATCGGTTTATAAAGCAGCTATATCAGGTTATGAACCAATTTGAACCATACTTGGCACAGTTGTTGGAAGTCAAAACAAAACATGTCGTGGAAATGTCGGTTAATATGGCAGCTATATCAAAACATGGACCGATATGGCCCATTTACATTCCCAACAGACCAACACAAACAAAAAGGATTTGTGCAAAATTTCAAGCGGCTAGCTTTACTCCTTCGAAAGTTAGCGTGCTTTCAACAGACAGACGGACGGACATCGCTAGATCGACATAAAATGTCGTGACGATCAAGAATATATATACTTTATGGGGTCTCAGACGAGTATTTCGAGTAGTTACAAACAGAATGACGAAATTAGTATACACCCATTCTATGGTGGAGGGTATAAAAATAGAGGTATTAAGCTGAAACCTTACACAGATACTTTTGTTTGTCCATAAGCAGGTTAAGTTCGAAGATGCGCTACATCGGACTATATCTTGATATAGCCCTCATATAAACCGATCCTCCGATTTAAGGTCTTAGGCCCATAAAAGCCACACTTCATATTAGATTTTGCTGAAATTTGGGACAGTGAATTGTGTTAGACCCTTCGACATCCTTCGCCAATTTGGCCCAGATCGGTGCAGACTGCCATATAGACCGTTCCTCCGATTTAATGTCTTAGCCCCATAAAAGCCACATTTGTTATCAGATTTTGCTGAAATTTCGGTCAGTGAGTTGTGTTAGGCCTTTCGACATCCTTCTTCAATTTGGTCCAGATCGGTTCAGATTTGGATATAGCTGCCATATAGACTGATCCTCCGATTTTGGGTCTTGGGCCCATAAAAGCCGCATTTATTATCCGATTTTGCTGAAATTTGGGACAGTGAGTTGTGTTAGGCCCTTCGACATCCTTCGTTAATCTGGCCTAGATCGGTCCAGATATGGTTATAGCTGTCATATAGACCGATCCTCCGATTTACGGTCTTAGACCCATAAAAGCCACATTTCTTATTAAATTTTGCTGAAATTTGGGACAGTGAGTTGTGTTAGGCCCTTCGACATCCTTCGTTAATCTGGCCTAGATCGGTCCAGATGTGGTTATAGCTGCCATAGAGACCGATCCTCCGATTTAAAGTATTATGCCCATAAAAGCCACACTTATTATTAGATTTTACTGAAATTTGAGACAGTGAGTTTAGTTAGGCCCTTCGACATCCATCTTCAATTTGGCCCAGATCGGTTCAGATTTGGATATAGCTGCCATAGAGACCGATCCTACGATTTAGGGTATTATGCCCATAAAAGCCACATTTATTATCCGATTTTGCCGAAATTTGGGACAGTTGGTTGTCTTAGGCCTTTCGACATCTTTCTTTAATTTGGCCCAGATCGGTCCAGATTTGGATATGGCCGACATATAGACCGATCTCTCGATTTAAAATTTTGGGCCCATTAAAGCCACATTTATTTTCCGATGTCGCCGCAATTTGGGACAGTGAGCTAAATTTAGCCCCTCGACGTACTTCTGCAATATGGCACAGATCGGCAAAGTTTTGAATATAGCTGCCATATAGACCGATCTCTCGGTTTCGGGTTTCGGGGCCATAAAAGGTGCATTCCTTGTCCGATTTCGCCGAAATTTGGGACAGTGCTTTGGGTTAGGCTCTTCGACATTCTTCCTCAATTTGGCTCAGATCGGTTCAGATTTGCATATAGGTGCCATATAGACCGATCTCTCGATTTAAGGTTTTGGGACCATAAAAGGCGCATTTATTATCCGATGTCACCGAAATTTGGGACAGTGAGTTGTGTTAGGCCCCTCGTCAGCCCTCTTCAATTTTGCTAAGATCGGTCCAAATTTTGATATAGCTGCCATATTGACCGATCTCTCGACTTTAGGTTTTGGGCCTACAAAAAAGGCACATTTATTGTCCGATGTCGCCGAAATTTGGGACAGTGAGTTGTGTTGGGCTTTTCGACATTTTTCTGAAACGTGGTCCAAATCGGTCCAGATTTGGATGTAGCTGCCATATAGACCGAGGCGCATTTATAATGCGATTTCACTAAGAGGGATATCAACTCCTATGTTCTGTCAAGGCAATTTAAGTCGATCCAGACGTCCTTCCGCTAGATATTCTATTGTGAACTTTAATATAAACACCTAATTTACTAGTATTCATTCACAAGAATTTCTAAAACAATGAGTCTTAGGCGCATTGCAATATAAGTCATCCTTCCAAACCGTACACCCTTTTAAGCCCTACACCACTACTTTGGTATAGGGTATTATAACTTTGTGAATTTATTTGCTACGCTAAGAAGCAGAAGAGCTAGACCCCTTGATAAGTGTACCGTTCGGCTTAGAATCACTTCCTGTTTCTATTAAGCAATGTCCGTCTGTCTGTCTGTCTATCCATGTATTCTTTCGATCAAGGTACACGTCTCATTTATTGTTCGATTGTCACAAAATTCGGCACATGCCATTTTTTGGCTCAAGGACAAGCGCTATTGGTTTTGAAAAATGTCGGTTCGGATTAAGATATATATTTTTCATCCGATATGGCTTTTTAAGGCTGTATAAGCCACAATTTTGGTCCGATCTTTACAAAATTTGGCATAAAGGGTTTTATTTGGCGTCCTCATATGTGTCTAGAATTTCGTCAAAATCGGGTTTGAAGGCATGAAGAATTTTATTTGCCGTCCTCATGTTTGTGCATAATTTGCTCAAAATCGGGTCAGATTTAGATATAGCTCCCCTATATATTTTTGTCCCATATTTACAAAATTTAGCACGATACGTTTTATTTAAAGTCGCAGAACGTGTGAAAAATTTCATTCAAATCGGTTCAAATTTAGATATAGTTCCCATATATATCTTTCAAACGATATGACCTATTGAGGCTGTGGTTCTATTCAATATTTCAACGGGTATACAAAATAAAAGTCTGACTAGATTTCAACAACACGTATTCTCGGTGGTGTAGGGTACAATATAGTCGGTGCCGCCCGACTTTTGCCTTTGCTTACTGGTTTTTTTTCATATTTCAACTTTTTTATGAGCACCAAGTTCATAACAAAGCTTTTTGGTTAGATTTCAGATCATACAACTCTTTAGAATCCTTCAAATAAACGGCAATGAAAACCCCACCAAGGCAGATAACATTGTTGTTTTATGGGAAAAACATTTTCCAAATAATTCCAATGGGTTTAAGAGCCAATATTTTTTGACTACAAGTTTTTGTGGCAAAAAATATAGGCATTCAAAAGTTTTTATTTAAACAAATATCTTAAGCATAATATTTTCCAATTGCCGTTTTTGTTTTCCTGTTTCTGTTATGAACAGACCTTCGCTTGGCATCAGAGACAAAGGTCCCAACCAGGCAGTTCTGAAACACAGGTTCTACGACACTTTCTTGAATTTCTTATTAAGAGTATAGCCAATGGAAATTTCTTCGGATGCTTTTCAGTTTGATGCATGCACTTCATGTCGAAAGTTCATCGAAAAGGTTAAACTCATATTCGGCAGCAGATATAATCACAAGTTGAGTAACCAATGTGGGTAACCCATCGTTGTGATAAGGGTAGGATATTGGCATTAACCATACCCTCCCTCCCGCTCCCTCCCACTTGGTGATAGGTTTTGAAGTGTGATAAAGTGAAACATTTTCTCCCATAAGTAAGTAATAGCCTGCGGGTATATCCTTAAGAGAAATCCTTGAATTGACATAGGAAATAAACGTCACACATTTCAAAGTAGCATATGGAACCAATATAAAACCCCTGATACCATATTCTGAGTAGTTGTAACAGAACTTGATATCACATTATGAGTATTAGACGTAGTTCAAATATTTGAGGCCCCAGCAGCACGTGGTAACATCAAAAAATTAAACATTTTAGGAGTGTCACAAAGAAAAAACACCCTATTTGAAATACATCTAAACCAGTAATCAGCTTATTGTGCGCTTTAAATAAAAAACAAGTAAGAGCGTGCTAATTTCGGTCGGGCCGAATCTTATATACCCTCCACCATGGATCGCATATGTCGAGTTCTTTGCGCAGTATCTCTTTTTAGGCACATAAAGAATAATGGATATGGACGGAGGAGGAGCTGTATCATGTCCGATTCGGGGCTCAAGAAGCAAAATCGGAAGATCGATTTACATGGGAGCTGCGTCAAGCTATAGATCGATTTAGACCATATTGCACACTTATGTTGAAGGCCATGGGAGAAGCCGTTGTACAAAATCTGTGCCAGATCGGATGAGAATTGCTCTCTCTAGAGGCTCAAGAACTCAAGATCCCAGAAGGGTTTATATGGCAGCTTTATCAGGGTATAGACCGATTTGGAACATACTTCGCATAAATGTTTGAAGTGATACCAAAACACCACGTGCAAAATTACAGCCAAATCGGAGAGCAATTGCGCCTTCTAAAAGCTCAAGAAGTCAAGACCCAAGATCAGTTTATATAGCAGCTATATCAGGTTATGGACCGATTTGAACCATACTTAGTTATTGCAAGTAATATCAAAACACTATGTGGAACATTTCAGTCAAATTGGCTGAGAATTGCGCTCTCTAGAGGCTCAAGAACTCAAGACCCAAGATCGGTTTATATGGCAGCTACATCAGGGTATGTACCGATTTGGACCATACTTCGCATAAATGTTGGAATTGATACCAAAACACCACGTGCAAAATTTCAGTCAAATTGGTTGAGAATTGCGCCCTCTAGAGGCTCAAGAAGTCAAGACCCAAAATCGGTTCATATTGCAGCTATATCAGTTTATGGACCGATATGAACCATACTTCGCACAGTTGTTGGAAGTCATAGCGACACACGTCGTGCAAAATTTCATTCCAATCGGATAAGAATTGCGCCCTCTAGAGGCTCAAGAAGTCAAGATCCAAAATCGGTTTATAAAGTTTCAGTCAAATCAGATAAGAATTCCGTTTTCTAGAGGCTCAAGAAGTCAAGACCCAACATCGGTTTATATGGCAGCTATATCAGGTTATGGATCGATTAGAACCATACTTCGCACAGTTGTTGAAAGTCATAGCGACACACGTTGTGCAAAATTTCAGTCAAATTGGTTGAGAATTGCGCCCTCTAGAGGCTCAAGAAGTCAAGACCCACGATCGGTTTATATGGCAGCTATATCAAAACACGGACCGATTTAGACCATTTACAATCCCAACCGATCTACATCAATAAGAAGTATTTTTGCAAAATTTCAAGCGGCTAGCTCTACTTCTTCAAAAGTTAGCGTGCTTTCGACAGACAGACGGACGGACGGACATGGCTAGTTCGACTTAAAAAGTCACGACGATCAACAATATATATACTTTATGTGGTCTTTGACGAATATTTCGAGGTGTTACAAACAGAATGACGAAATTAGTATACCCCCATCCTATGGTGGAGGGTATAAAAAAAATAAACTCGAAAAAGATAATCTTAGTTAGGAATTCTGTGCTACTTACAAAATTCTGCATTGTTTTCCATGCCACGCCCCTAAGTTGGTTCTGGTCTGGCATTGTATCCCCACCTAAGTGCCGGTATCTGTTAGCCGCGAAAGCCGGGCAATGACATAGCCGTGAAAGCCTCGCAATGACGTCTCATCATCTTCCCCACATGCCCAACACATGCTATGTCCCGTTTTGATACCGAAAGCTATACTGACCTCCTTCTTACTTATTTTCTGTAATAGCCTCGTCTTCCCACGATCTGGATCTCCCCATAGGTTTTTCGCCTTCCTACCGACCGTTTCGCTGTTCCACAAGGTTGCATGCGCATTCGTTGCCCAGGTCGTTAGCTCGGATTGCGTCGACCCGAAAGGCCAATTTTTTTTTTGGCGGCAGTTCTCTGGCCTTAGCTGCCAAATTGACTGCTTTCTCATTCCCAAGCAAATGACCATTTTATTGCATTATTTCTGTAAATCGGACGAACATATATTTGAGAGCTATATCCAAATCTGAACTGATTTTTTCCAATTCCAATAGGTTTGGTCTCTAAGCCGAAGAACATGCATGTTCCATATTTGAAGACGATCGGACGAAAATTGCGCCCTGTAGTTTGTACACAAATTAACATGGACAAACAGACGGACAGACAGACAGACAGACAGACAGACGGACAGACGGACAGACAGACGGACAGACAGACGGACAGACAGACGGAAAGACAGACGGACAGACAGACGGACAGACGGACAGACGGACGGACAGACAGACGGACAGACAGACGGACAGACAGACGGACAGACAGACGGACAGACAGACGGACAGACAGACGTACAGACAGACGTACAGACAGGCGGATAGACAACCGGACAGACAGACAGGCGGACAGACAGACGGACAGACAGACAGACAGACAGACAGGCAGACAGACGGACAGACAGACGGACAGACAGACAGACGGACAGACAGACAGACGGACAGATAGACGGACAGACAGACGGACAGACAGACGGACAGACAGACAGACAGACGGACAGACAGACGGACAGACAGACGGACAGACGGACAGACGGACAGACGGACAGACAGACAGACGGAGAGACTGACGGACAGACAGACGGACAGACAGACAGACGGACAGATAGACGGAAAGACAGACGGATAGACCGACGGATAGACAGACGGATAGACAGACGGACAGACGGACAGACAGGCGGACAGACAGACAGACAGACAGACAGACAGACGGACAGGCAGACAGACAGACAGACAGACGGACAGACAGACGGACGGACATAGGTAAATCGAATCAGAAAGTGATTCTGAGTAGATCGATATACTTATCAATGGGTCCATCTCTCTTCCTTCTGGGTGTTACAAACTAATGTACTAAGCTATAATACCCTCTACCGAAGTACGAATGGAGGATCTGGGCTTTGCGTTTTGCGAACTTGATAGGCTTTCCCAAATTTTTAACAAAAGTTTTCCTATTTTCTAGTACTATTATACATACCCATTTAAGTTGGCATATCTTTCTCAAACGTCACTTTAAGCTCAATTACAATATGTCTTCTCTAGCATCTCTTTTCAATGAAGACTAATCAATGAAAATACTTTTTGACCAAAAAGTGATCAAAATACACTTTTTCACATTTTTTATTTCCACACTGGAAGTCTGTTTGTGCTCATCCGCATTGGGAAAGTACGTTCCCATTAAGACCATAGCACACTTGTTCTAAGAAGTTAAAACATTGTCTCTCACTCTAAAACCGCCCAATTAGCCCTGGCTTTACACTGTTGCCCACCAAGCCGGTACACGTGGTATACTTTGCCCCATTGATCATCACAGTTGCCATGTACGAATCTCCTAAAGTGATCTTCCTGGCTCCAGATCAACAGTCGCTTATACGCTCTCACATTGCTAAGGTAGTCGTTTCGACATGAGACAAGATCCTCATCCTTTCTGGCCCTTTAGAATCGCTTGTTCAGACGGCTGACATTCTGCTGCATTGTTTTAAGCTCACGGGTGCACAAAGTAACTCAGTTTGGCTTCTCGACTCACAAACTAACTCGGCTTGGCTTCTCGACGTCTGCCAAGAAGCACATCATTCATCCATCTTCGCAATCTGGTGGTCTATAGTCAGTGCATTGAAGTCATCTAAAGAAAATGCTGATGCTGTCTCCCTAAATCTTCCCACATAAAAGTGCCAGTTCACGATTCGATCTTTCTAGCATAAAGACTGCTCCTTGGTAACCAGAGTCCGTCGAACTGTGGCAGTGACCATAATCTCAAATGGATTGTACCCCATTCGTCAAAAACTCTCCACCTAAAATGATAAGCAGTAAATGCCATCCACTTTGCTGCCGTAACGTCAATCTCACTAACGCTAAACCACTTAATGAAGGCTCCCTCTGCTCACAATTTATCTGCCACCCTTGGAGTGCACTCTAGGGTAACGTTGAGAGTACTTCCCTCAGACTTCCAAGGTGTAACTTCACCATCGTGTGGTAAGGTATGAAATTGACCTTTCTATATCTCCATTCCACAGATATATACGACATACTGACATAAGCAGAGTATATCTCCCTAAGCCATGAAGCCAGTCTATCCGACATAGCAACATAATAATTCAACCGGTGATGCATCGTTAAGGGAGTCAAAACTTTTTTATCACCCAAAGGACTTTCGACTCAGACACAATTTCCCCAAGAAGCTCCAAAGATAACCTTTTCAGGCGCAACGTTGTCCGTTTAAGAGTTTCTTGGACAGAGTGTGTCAACAAATAGTTCTAGTATATCCTCACTGGGTCCATATCATATCCGACATATGAATGTATCCTTCAGTAATAGTTTTCGAGAATAGGATTTTCCTTAGCCTTGAGGTCTCAGATGTATACTCCATGGAGCTGCAGAATATCTCCCAGGATTTGTTCTAAGCCCATTTCAGCTCGTCCTTGTATTTTGTTAGCTCAGCCTTAGGGAAGTGAGGTGCCCTCTTTGTGGCTTTCGCCCTGGTAAGTAGTCATCTGCAAAAAATAAGGATTATTCCTTTTTACATTTGCCTGCCTTTACAGGGTGGGACAGTCTAATATCCATGTTAGATAGTATCAAAAGTACGGCCGTGGCTGCTAAATGCATTTTTAGGATTTTTTTTTAATTTTTGCCATATTATTTACACAAACTGCACTTCGTTTTATGGCGAGCTGTTTTTCTTTTGCTTATAACATTTTCACATGTTTCCGCTTTGGTAAAGATTAAAGCATGAAATGAAATGAAATGAAAAAAAAAAACCCTGAAGAAAGATTAGTCCTTGGTACAAAAGTGTTAGCTAGAGCCACAGACAAACTTTTGCTTTTGGCCTGAATAGTTTGCATAAACGCCAACCACATTCATGAGCAATCTTTGATGATAGTTCTTCATATTCTTTGACAGCAGAATGCCAAAAAAGTTCTTCTCACATAGAGAAAATCCATAGGGACTACAACTTTTATCAAAATGTGCTTTGGGGGAGAGGAGAACACTGAACACATGTGTCCGCACAAAGAAACTCAAGTCATGACCTCGACATAGTCAAAAGCAAAGAATGTATATGAGTGGCAAACCATTGTAGGAATGCTGTAACCAGAGTTCATTAGAAATAAAGCTATTTAATTATTTTCACTGAATGTCTCAGTGGAAACTATTTGGTGATCATATTAAGGCGGATAGTTAATTAATTCCATTGTAGTCTGCACACTTCTCTCAGGGGATTTAAAATTTTAGCAAAAATGACAAATAAAAGATGCCAGTTTCATAACCCCAGCAGAAATCTAACAAAAAAAATCGCTCGATTTCTAAACTTTCGATCACTTTTTGCATCCTAGCCAAAATTTGGGAGAAAATTTTGAAAAAATTTACTCCATCAAAAATTTCATTGAAAACCCATTGAAAATCGAAATTTCACTTGGAAAACTTAAAAGGGCTGTATTTCCTAAACTATGCGTCCTAGCGGGAAATGGGCCTTAATTCGCGACTCCGTCAAAAAATAATAAAAATTCATTGAAAACCCACTAAAAATTAGAAATTTCACTTGGAAAACTTAAAATGGCTGTATCTCCTAAACTATGCGTCCTAGAGGGAAGCGGGCCTTAATTCGTGACTCCATTTAAAAATTAAAAATTTCTTCGAAAATGCATTAAAAATCGAAATTTCACTTGGAAAACTTAAAATGGCTGTATCTCCTAAACTATGCTTCCTAGAGGGAAACGGGCCTTAATTCGTGACTCCATTTAAAAATTGAAAATTTCTTCGAAAATCCATTAAAAATCGAAATTTCACTTGGAAAATTTAAAATGGTTATATCTCCTAAACTTAACATCTTAGAGGGAAATGGGCCTTAATTCGTGACTCCATCAAAAAACTTAAAATTTCTTCGAAAATCCATACAAATCTAAATTTCACTTGGAAAACTTCAAATGGGAAATGGACCTTAAATCGTGACTCCATCAAAAAATTAAAAATTTCATTGAAACCCCATTAAAAATCGAAATTTCACTTGGAAAACTTAAAATGGCTGTATCTCCTTAACTATACGTCCTAGAGGGAAACGGGCCTTAATTCGTAACTCCATTTAAAAATTAAAAATTTCTTCGAAAATCCATTAAAAATCGAAATTTCACTTGGAAAACTTAAAATGGCTGTATCTCCTAAACTATGCGTCCTAGAGGGAAACGGGCCTTAATTCGTGACTCCATTTAAAAATTGAAAATTTCTTCGAAAATCCATTAAAAATCGAAATTTCACTTGGAAAATTTAAAATGGCTATATCTCCTAAACTTAACGTCTTAGAGGGAAATGGGCCTTAATTCGTGACTCCATCAAAAAATTTAAAATTTCTTCGAAAATCCATACAAATCTAAATTTCACTTGGAAAACTTCAAATGGGAAATGGACCTTAAATCGTGACTCCATCAAAAAATTAAAAATTTCATTGAAACCCCATTAAAAATCGAAATTTCACTTGGAAAACTTAAAATGGCTGTATCTCCAAAACTATGCGTCCTAGAGGGAAATGGGCCTTAATTCGTGACTCCATCAAAAAATTAAAAATTTCATTGAAAACCCACTACTTATCGAAATTTTACTTGAAAAACTTAAAATGGCAATATCTCCTAAACTATGCGTCCTAGATGGAAATGGGCCTTAATTCGTAACTCCACCAAAATTTCCAAAATTTCATTGAAAACCCATTAAAAATCGGAATTTCACTAGAGTAACTTAAAATGGCTGTATCTCCTAAACTATGCGTCCTAGCGGGAAATGGGCCTTAATTCGTGACGCCATCAAAAAATTAAAAATTTCATTGAAAACCCACTACTAATCGAAATTTTACTAGGAAAACTTAAAATGGCTGTATCTCCTAAACTATGCGTCCTAGAGGGAAATGGTCCTTAATTCGTGACTCCATCAAAAAATTAAAAATATCATTGAAAACTCATTAAAAATCTAAATATCACTTGGAAAACTAAAAATGGCAATATCTCCTAAACTATGCGTCCTAGATGGAAATGGGCCTTAATTCGTAACTCCACCAAAATTTCCAAAATTTCATTGAAAACCCATTAAAAATCGAAATTTCACTAGAGTAACTTAAATTTCATTGAAAACCCACTACTAATCGAAATTTCACTAGGAAAACTTAAAATGGCTGTATCTCCTTAACTATGCGTTCTAGAGGGAAACGGGCCCCAATTCATGACTCCATCAAAAAATTAAAAATATCATTGAAAACTCATTAAAAATCTAAATATCACTTGGAAAACTAAAAATGGCTGTATCTCCTAAACTATGCGTCCTAGAGGGAAATGGGCCTTAATTCGTGACTCCATCAAAAAATTAAAAATTTCATTGAAAATCCATTAAAAATCGAAATTTCACTAGAAAAACTTAAAATGGCTGTATCTCCTTAACTATGCGTCCAGGAGGGAAACGGGACTTAATTTGTGATTTCATTAAAAAATTCAAAATTTCGTTGAAATCAGATTAAAAATCGAAATTTCACTTCAAAAACTTGAAATGGCTATATCTCCTTAACTATGCGTCCTACAGGGAAATGGGCCTTAATTCGTGACTCCATCAAAAAATTAAAAATTCCATAGCAAATCCATTTAAGATTAGAAAATAGATTTTTTGAAAGTACTTTTATGAATTTTTTTGTTTATGCCAGAATATTTTTAGATAATAGAAACCATTTGGCATTCCATTTGCCAGTAGTCACATACACGAGTGTGATTTCTGCCTTTATTAATGATCTAAAATTTCAACACATTCATTATCCCCCAAACTGGAAATAGGCACGCATCGTTTATCAACATTAAAATTGATTAATGATGGGGCCACACATAGCCAAGGGAAATCTCTATCTAATCATACTGAATAAACCTTCGACCCAATCTTTTTCGTCACCTCAAAACATTGTTACAGACAATTGTTTTCTCAGAACTTGTTAATTTTTCTCTTCTATGATGAAATGATGAAAAAGTCATTATGATTTTCTAGGCAATTCTTCCCACCTCTCAGTGTTTGACGTAAAGCACAACACCCCAAATGCTTATGGTGTCGAAAATTAATTAATTCGTGTTCAATGACTTTGGTTGACGTGGTTATTAGGAATGTTTGGAACATTAAGAAGGCATTTGGAGTAAAAGAATTAATGGCTTCGTTGTATTTCATCAAACGTCAATTAGGAGTGTCGAGGGTGCTGCAAAGTACCATAAAATTGTTAAAATGTTGACACGTGGCCAATGTGCAGAAACCATACTGGAAACAGAAGAATGGTTAGTTTTGGGAGTCAACAAAGCCCCTTTTTTTCCTTATCTAAACTATTACAGCGAATATAGCAGCTAATTCAAAAAATGGTTCTATAAAAACTTACCTAAAGTATGGCCGGATTTTGGTATAAAATGTTCCTAGTTTCCATTTAATTCGCAAAAAACAGGTCTTTTGTTAGTTTACAAGAAATCTCATCATTATATATCCAAACTTCCTAGACCGGGCCCGCTCTCATGCGCCTTCTTTCAATTTATATGGAAGAAAATTATCCTTTGAATATATATTTCCGACAATTAAAGAGCTTTTAGTGAAATATCACTACGAAGATGTTTATTGGCCTTTGGTCGGAGGGTTAAGGGTCATTTAAGTTTGGATATAAGATGTACTCCATTCTTTAAACACTTTATTTTAGCCAGATATTCTCATCAGTCCGAAGACTTGGCCCTGAAAATATATCAGCATCGTTCTCTACACTTAAATATTATTTATTTGAACCCCATATTACCATTGGCCTAAAAAATTGGATATCAAATTCGTTTTCTAATCTCAAATACCTTCCATTAAACCCATTATTGGAAAAGTCACCAAATACGTCCTATTGAGGGTTTTTATGGAGGTGGGACGTTCCGTAGTCAGTTGATCCGAATATTGATATCAGATTCGTGCTTTACTCGCAAGGACTTTTCATTTGAGCCCCATATTGCTATGGTCGTAAAATTTGTCCTCTTTGGGGATGTTTTTGGGGATAGCAGCCCATAAGCATTTGGTTCCACATTTGGATGTCAGATACAAATTTTACACTTAAGCATATTTTATTTAAACTCCATATTACCATGGTCAGTAAATAAGTCCTCTTTGATAGTGTTTTGGGGAAGGGGTGGACCCCCAGAAAATTGATCCGGAGAGGAGGTCCCGTTTGCAACACATCGAAATATTAATTTTCGACCCTATAAAGAAGATTTATTCCTGATCAGCGAAAAAATCTAAGACGATCTAGCCGTGTCCGTACGTCTGTCCGTCTGTCTGTCTGTCCGTCCGGCACTCCGTCCGTCTGTCCGTCCGTCCATTTGTCCGTTTGTCCGTCCGTTCGTCTGTAGGTCCGACCGTCCGTCTGTCCGTCCGTCCATCTGTCCGTCCATCTGTCCGTTTGTCCGTCCGTTCGTCTGTAGGTCCGTCTGTCTGTCTGTCCGTCCGTCTGTCCGTCCGTCTGTCCGTCTGTCCGTCCGTCTGTCCGTCCGTCTGTCCGTCCGTCTGTCCGTCTGTCCGTCTGTCCGTCCGTCTGTCCGTCTGTCCGTCCGTCTGTCCGTCTGTCCGTCTGTCCGTCCGTCTGTCCGTCTGTCCGTCTGTCCGTCTGTCCGTCCGTCCGTCCGTCCGTCTGTCCGTCCGTCTGTCCGTCCGTCTGTCCGTCCGTCTGTCCGTCCGTCTGTCCGTCTTTCCGACCGTCTGTCCGACCGTCTGTCCGACCGTCTGTCCGACCGTCTGTCCGACCGTCTGTCCGACCGTCTGTCCGACCGTCTGTCCCACTGTCTGTCCGACCGTCTGTACGTCCGTCTGTCCGTCCGACCGTCTGTCTGTTGAAATCACGCTTCAGTCTTTAAAAATAGAGATATTGAGCTGAAACCTTGCACAAATTCTTTTTTTTTGTCCAAAAGCATGTTAAGTTCGAAGATGGGCTACATCGGACTATATCTTGATATAGCCCCCATATAGACCGATCCGCCGATTTGGGGTCCTAGGCCCATGAAACCACGTTTATTATTCAATTTTGCTGAGATTTGAGGCAGTGAGTTGTGTAAGGCCCTTCGACATCCTTCGTTAATTTGGCCCGGATCGGTCCAGATTTCGATATGGCTGTCATATAGACCGATCCTCCGATTTAGGGTCTTAGGCCCATAAAAGCCATTTTTATTATTCGATTTTGCTGAAATTTGGGACAATGAGTTGCGTTAGGCCCTTCGACATATTTCTTCAATTTGGCCCTGATCGGATTAGAGTTGGATATAGCTGCCATATAGACCGATCCTCCGATTTATGGTTTTGGTCTCATAAAAGGCGTATTTATTGTCCGATGTCGCCGATATTTGGGACAGTGAGTTATGTTAAGCCCCTTGACATACTGCTGCAATATGACACAGGTCTGTAAAGATTTGTATATAGCTGCCATATGGACTGATCTCTCGGTTTTAGGTTTTGGGGTCATAGAAAGCGCATTTAATGTCCAATGTCGCCGAAAGTTGCGACAATGAGTTGTGTTAGACCCTTCGACATGCTTCTTCAATTTCACTCAGATCGGTTCAGATTTGGATATAGCTGCCATATAAACCGATCTCTCATTTTAATGATTTGGGCCCATAAAAGGCGCATTTATTGTCCAATGTTGCCGAAAATTGGGACAGAGAGTTAGATAAGCCCCTCCATATATTTCTGTAATTTGGTCTAGATCGTTTAATATATATCTTGACTTAAAGTCTTGGCCCCAAAAAAGGCGCATTTATAATCCAATTTAATTGAAATTTGACACAGTGACTTATGTTACGCTTTTAGACATCTATGTTGTATATGGTTCAGATCGGGTTCCCAGGGCTGCGGAGACGAGGTTTCGAAGCAGGAGTTCAAGTCAAAGTATTTACCCAATGTCCCGTTCGAAGTATAGCAAGGTTGCACTGACTTTGAAAGGGACTCCGACTCTTTCATATATTCCCATTCCGGCTAAAAATTCCTATTTCGATCTTAGAACCATCCAAGGTCTATTTCTGTCGAACTGGCAGCTAAACGTTAGTCAATGTACAAAAAAAAATTCAAAGCCAAATCATTAAAATTCCATGAAACGAATAAATGTCCCTCTCCACCAAAACAAGAATCAAATTGAAGTACTTTGTTATTATATGTAGCTATGCTTGCTATAATTAGTTAGTCCAATGTGCCAGGGATTATTTTGCCAAAGGATAACAAATCCAGCCCACCTCCATTCAACCAGCGATCACTGTAATTTTTGCTAATTAGCACAAAACCCTTATATTGTGTTTTGGAGCTGGATCAACACGCAAAAGAAAACCAAAACCACAAAAAGAAATCATAAATCCCCTCAGCTACATTTGTTTTTCGTTATAATGAGAAGGAAAAAAGAAGCTCATTTGCTAGCAACTGTGGGGAAACTTTCATAAATTAAGGCACAAAAGGCCATTTAGATGTGACCAGCCACTTCTTTGTGACCAGCCACATTGATTTATTGACAGGATATGTAGATGGCTGCAGAATGTGGCAATCAAAACTTACTTCAAGTGGCATTAAAGTTAAGCCGCAATGTAATCCCTCACTATTCCCACAAAGATACAAAGTCTCTCCCAAAGCAATGAAATATTGACCAGTTTCTGTGCCATGAATAAGAAGCAAAAAAGGGACTAAACAGATCGCAACTTAGTTTTGGCAACTTATAACAACTATGAAGGCAACCAATGGATTTTTTTTTTGCCCATGTATAGTAAAGAGCAAAAAGTTAAGCAGTGATACATTCTCATACCCGTCAAATATCACTTGTTTAACTATTGCCCTGTCAAAACTAATAAGACTTTGGTGATACAGCAAGGTAGCTGAGATGAAGTGTTACCTAGTGCACACCTGTATAACTGTCAAAGTTGTAGCTACAGCTACATGATACATAGACAAAGGAAATCTTTCGACTAATAACAATATGTTCAAAAAAAAAAGCTCTAACGGATGGGAGAAATGTCAAATTCTCAGTCGTTTATGTGTGAGTGCGCAAGGACCCCGGGTGACATGGAACGGAGAACTTTTGAGTTATTTTATTAACATTTTGTGTGTCAAGGCTATCACTTTCCTTTGTCTATTCATCATAATTGTTTTACATAATCACTGTTCCAAATTTCGGCGAAATCGGACAATAAATATTCTTTTTATGGGCCCAAAACCTTAAATCGAGAGATCGGTCTATATGGCAGCTATATCCAAATCTGGACCGATCTGGACCAAAATGCAGAAAGTTGTCGAAGAGCCTAACATAAGTCACTGTCTCAAATTTCGGGGAAATATGGGCCCAAAACCTTATATCGAGAGATCGGTCTATATGACAGCTACAATATATCCAAATCTGGACCGATCTGAGCCAAATTGAAGAAGCATTTCGAAGAAACAACGCAATTCACTGCTCCAAATTTCAGGACAGTTTAGCTTTCGGTATCATGACGGGACACATAGGACTATGAGCTCACTTATATAAAATCGGTGCTGCAAGTGATGTGTAGGACATGCGGAGAAGATGATGCGGCGTTGGAACATATCCTTTGCCATTGCCCAGCTTATGGGTCTAACAGATATCGGCACTTAGGTGGGAACATAATACCAGACATGAATCAACTTGGAGAAGTGGCATGGAAAACAATTAAGGATTTTGTAAGTAGCACGGATTTTCTAACTTAGATTTTTTTTTATACCCACCACCGAAGGATGCGGGTATATTCACTTCGTCATTCCGTTTGCAACACATCGAAATATCCATTTCCGACCCTATAAAGTATATGTATTCTTGGTCAGCGTAAAAATCTAAAACGATGTGGAAATGTCCGTCCGTCTGTCTGTTGAAATCACGCTACAGTGTTTAAAAATAGAGATATTGAGCTGAAACTTTGCACAGATTCTTGTTTTGTGAATAAGCAGGTTAAGTTCGAAGATGGACTATAGCGGACTATATCTTGATATAGCCCCCATATAGACCGATCCGCCGATTTAGGGTCTTTGGCTAGTAAAAGCCACATTTATTATCCGATTTTGCTGAAATGTGAGACAGTGAGTTGTGTTAGGCCCTTCGACATCATTCTTAAATTTGGCTCAGATCGCTTCAGATTTTGATATAGCTGCCATATAAACCGATACTCCGATTTAGGGTCTTAGGCCCATAAAAGCCACATTTATTATCCGATTTCGCTGAAATTTGGTACAATAAGTTGTGTTAGGTCTTTCGACTTTCTTCGTCAATTTGGCCTAGATCGGTCCAGATTTGGATATAGCTGCCATATAGACCGATCCTCCGATCTAGGGTCTAAGGCCCATAAAAGCCACATTTATTATCCGATTTCGCTGAAATTTGGTACAATGAGTAATGTTAGGCCTTTCGACTTTCTTCGTCAATTTGGCCTAGATCGGTCCAGATTTTGATATAGCTGCCATATAAACCGATCCTCCGATTTAGGGTCTTAGGCCCATAAAAGCCACATTTATTATCCGATTTCGCTGAAATTTGGGACAGTAAGTTGTGTTAGGCCTTTCGACTTTCTTCGTCAATTTGGCTCAGATCGGTCCAGATTTTGATATAGGTGCCATATAAACCGATCCTCCGATTTAGGGTCTTAGGCCCATAAAAGCCACATTTATTATCCGATTTCGCTGAAATTTGGTACAGTGAGTTGTGTTATGCCTTTCGACTTTCTTCGTCAATTTGGTCCAGATCGGTCAAGATTGGGATATAGCTGCCATATAGACCGATCCTCCGATTTAGGGTCTTAGGCCCATAAAAGCCACATTTATTATCCGATTTTTCTAAAATTTGGAACTGTAAATGGTGTTATGCCCTCCGACATCCTTCGCTAATTTGGTTTAGATCGGTTCAGATTTTGATCTAGCTGCCATATAGACCAATCCTCCGAATTAGGGTCTAAGGCCCATAAAAGCCACATTTATTATCCGATTTCGCTGAAATTTGGAACAGTGAGTTATGTTAAGCCCTTCGAAATCCTTCGTCAATTTGGCCCAGATCGGTCACGATTTGGATATAGCTGCCATATATACGAATCATCCGATTTAAGGTCTAAGGCCCATTAAAGCCACATTTATTACCTGATTTCGCTGAAATTTGGAATAGTGAGTTATGTTAAGCCCTTCGATATGCTTCATCAATTTGGCTTAGATCGGTCCAGATTTGGATATAGCTGTCATATAGACCGATCTGCCGATTTAGGGTCTTAGGCCCGTAAAAGCCACATTTATTATCCGATTTTGCTGAAATTTGGGACAGTGAGTTATGTTAGGCCCTTCGACATCCTTCGTCAATTTGGTCCAGATCGGTGTAGATTTGGATATAGCTACCATATAGACCGATCCTCCGATTTAGGGTCGTAGGCCCATAAAAGCCACATTTATTATCCGATTTGGGATTTGGGACAGTGAGCTGTCTTAGGCCTTTCGACATCTCTTTTCAATTTGGCTCTGATCGGTTCAGATTTAGATATAGTTGCCATTAAGACCGATACCTGGATTTAAAGTCTTGGGCCCTTAAAATTCGCATTTATAATCCGATTTCACTGATATTTGACACAGTGACTTATAGGCTTTTCGACATCCATGTGGTATATTGTTCAGATCGGTTTATTTTTAGATATACCTATACACAATTGAACAATGACTTGTATTTACTAGTATTTGGTCCAAATCGGAATTTATTTCGATATAGCTGCTAAGGGGCATAAGGTATGCATTTCTCACAGGAGTTTCACGAAAGGTGGTTACATATATACCCGAGGGGGTGGTTATCCAAAGATCAGCCCAGTCGAACTTAACGCCTTTTTATACCCACCACCGAAGGATGGGGGTATATTCATTTTGTCATTCCGTTTGCAACACATCGAAATATCCATTTCCGACCCTATAAAGTATATATATTCTTGATCAGCGTAAAAATCTAAGACGATCTAGACATGTCCGTCCGTCTGTCCGTCTGTCTGTTGAAATCACGCTACAGCCTTTAAAAATAGAGATATTGAGCTGAAACTTTGCACAGATTCTTTTTTTGTCCATAAGCAGGTTAAGTTCGAAGATGGGCTATATCGGACTATATCTTGATATAGCCCCCATATAGACCGATCGGCCGATTTAGGGTCTTAGGCCAATAAAAGCCACATTTATTATCCGATTTTGCTGAAATTTGGGACAGTGAGTTGTGTTAGACCTTTCAACATCCTCCGTGAATTTGGCTCAGATCGGTTCAGATTTGGATATAGCTGCCATATAGATCGATCATCCGATTTAGGGTCTAAGTCCCATTAAAGCCACATTTATTATCCGATTTTGTTGAAATTTGGGACAGTGAGTTGTGTTAGGCCCTTCGACATCCTCCGTGAATTTGGCTCAGATCGGTCCAGATTTGGATATAGCTGCCATATAGACCGATCATGCGATTTAGGGTCTAAGTCCCATAAAAGCCAGATTTATTATCCGATTTCGCTGCAATTTGGGACAATGAGTTGCGTTAGGCCCTTCGACATCCTCCGTCAATTTGGCTCAGATCGGTCCAGATTAGGATATAGCTGCCATATAGACCAATATGCCAATTTAGGGTCTTAGGCCCATAAAAGCCACATTTATTATCCGATTTTGCTGAAATTTGAGACAGTGAGTTGTGTTAGGACCTTCGACATCTTCCGTGAATTTGGCTCAGATCGGTCCAGATTTGGATATAGCTGACATATAGACCGATCATCCGATTTAGGGTCTAAGTCCCATAAAAGCCACATTCATTATCCGATCTTGCTGAAATTTGGGACAGTGAGTTGTGTTATGCCTTTCGACATCTTTCTTCAATTTGGCCCAGATCGGTTCAGATTTGGATATAGCTGCCATATAGACCGATTACTTGATTTATGGTTTTGGGCCCATAAAATGCTTATATATTATCCGATGTCGCCAAAATTTGGGACAGTAAGTTAAGTTAAATCCCTTGACATACTTCTGCAATATCGCACAGATCGGTTCAGATTTGGATATAGCTGCCATATAGACCGATATCTACGTTTTAGCTTTTGGGGCCATAAAAGACGCATTTATTGTCCGATGTCGCTGAAATTTGAGACAGTGAGTTTGGTTAGGCTCTTCGAAGTCCTTCTTAAATTTTGCCCAGATCGGTCGAGATTTGAATATAGCTGCCATATAGGCCGATATCGCGATTTAAGGTTTTGGCCCCATAAAAGGCGCATTTACAGCGGTCAAAAAAAGTATTCATCATTCAATGTTTTTTTTTTTAATAAGTCTACAAAAGACAATTGGAATAAAAACATATTAAACTAATGATGCAGTAGTGCTTGTGTGATATATATGTACACAATTTCATTGTTTTTAAAGAAAAAAATAGTATTTATTGGAACAAAAAGGGCCATTTTACAGCTGAACACAAAAAATTAAACAAAAAAAGTATTCATCATTGCAAAAAAACAAAAAAATAAATAACATAATTTAAAACAAGTAAAAAGGCGTTAAGTTCGGCCGGGCCGAACTTTGGATACCCACCACCTCGGGTATATATGTAAACCACCTTTCATCAAAATTCGGTGAAAATTTCATACCTTATACTCATATACCTCATACCGATCTGAACTATATACGACACGGATATCGAAAAGCCGAACATAAGTCACTGTGTCAAATTTCAGTGAAATCGGATTATAAATGCGCCTTTTATGGGGCCAAGACTTTAAATCGAGATATCGGTCTACAAGGCAGCTATATCCAAATCTGGACCGATTTGGGCCAAGTTGCATAAAAATGTCGAAGAGCCTAACACAAAGCATGGTCCTAAATTTTGGCGAAATCGGACAATAAATGCCTCTTTTATTGGCCCAAACCTAAAATCGAGAGATCGGTCTATATGGAAGCTATATTCAAATCTGGACCGATTTGGGCAAAATTGAAAAAGGACGTCGAAGAGCCTAGCCAAACTCACTGTCTCAAATTTCAGCGACATCGGACAATAAATGCGTCTTTTATGGCCCCAAAACCTAAAACCTAGATATCGGTCTATATGGCAGCTATATCCAAATCTGGACCGATCTGTGCGATATTGCAGAAGTATGTCAAGGGGCTTAACTTAACACACTGTCCCAAATTTCGGCGACATCGGATAATAAATGAGAATTTTATGGGCCCAAAACCATAAATCAAGAAATCGGTCCATATGGCAGCTATATCCAAATCTGAACCGATATAGACCAAATTGAAGAAATATGTCGAAGAGCCTAACACAACTCACTGTCCCAAATTTCAGCAAAATCCGACAATAAATGTGGCTTTTATGGGCCTAACACCATAAATCGGAGGATCGATCTATATGGCAGCTATATCCAAATCTGAACCGATCTGAGCCAAACTAACGAAGGATGTCGATGGGCCTTACACAATTCACTGTCCCGAATTTCATCAAAATCGGATAATAAATGTGGCTTTTGTGGGCCTAAGACCCTAAACCGGAGGATCGGTCTATATGGCAGCTATATCCAAATCTGAACCGATCTGAGCCAATTTAACTAAGAATGTCGAAGGGCCTAACACAACTCACTGTCCCAAATTTCAGCGAAATCGGATAATAAATGTGGCTTTTATGGGCCGTAGACCCTAAATCGGAGGATCGGTCTATATGACAGCTATATCCAAATCTGGACCGATCTGAGCCAAATTGACAAAGGATATCGAACGGCCAAACACAACTCACTGTCCCAAATTTCAGCAAAATCGGATAATAAATGTGGCTTTTATGGGCCTAAGACCCTAAATCGGCGGATCGGTCTATATGGGGGCTATATCAAGATATAGTCCGATATAGCCCATCTTCGAACTTAACCTGCTTATGGACAAAAAAAGAATCTGTGCAAAATTTCAGCTCAATATCTCTATTTTTAAAGACTGTAGCGTGATTTCAACAGACAGACGGACAGACGGACAGACGGACGGACATGTCTAGATCGTCTTAGATTTTTACGCTGATCAAGAATATATATACTTTATAGGGTCGGAAATGGATATTTCGATGTGTTGCAAACGGAATGACAAAATGAATATACCCCCATCCTTCGGTGGTGGGTATAAAAATTAATACTTTGTTATTCGACCACCGCGTCTTATAACTTCTTTTAAACGGTTTGACATCGATTGGACTAATTTAGCGGTTATATTTTGGTCTATATTAGTCCATTCCTCCATTATCACCTGTTGCATTTGACTCTTGCTCGAAAAATTGCGCGTTCTCAATTTGCGTTCGAGATGTTCCCAAAGATGTTCAATTGGGTTCAAGTCGGGACTTTGAGGAGGAGTTTTAATGACTTTGGGGCAGTTATACAGCATCCACATCTTGGTATTTAAAGCAGAATGTTTGGGGTCATTATCTTGATAATATTGAAAGTTATTACCAAGCCCAAGTTTTACAGCACTATCTTTTAAATTCCTCTTTAAAATGTCAATGTAATACTTATGATCCATTACTCCATTAATAATTTCAAGATTTCCCGCTCCTGAAGCCGCCATACACCCCCAAACCATTAAACCACCTCCACCATGTTTTACAATAGCAACTGTGTTTCGTTCTTCAAGCTCTGTATTTGGTTTTCTGTACACTATGACCTTTCCATCGCACCCAAAAAGATTAAACTTGCTCTCGTCTGCAAAAATGACTGTTTTCCAAAATGATTCGGGCTGTTTTACATACATTTTTGCGAAGTTTAGCCTTTTCACTCGGTTTATTTTATTTATAAAGGGCTTCTTACGTGCAGTTCTTCCTCTGTAACTATGCCTTTTGAGTGTATTTCGAATTGTTTGTGTAGTAACTTCCTTCCCTAAATATTCCATAGTGTTTTTACGAAGAATGGTCGCATTTGTCTTCGGAGTTTTCTGAACTTGCCGCACTAGCCAACGCACATCTCCAACTGAAAGTGCTTTTGGTCGACCAGATCTTGGTTTATTGTCAACAGTTTTCGTTTCTGTCCACTTTCTGATGATGGATTGTATAGTAGATCGTGGTCTATTTAATATTTCACTGATAGTTTTTTGAGTTAAACCATTCCTGTGGTGTTTTATTATCAAAACTTTTACCTCATCAGAAACCTCGTTTTGCTTACGACCCATTTTGACAAAAACTATATTTTCAATGAAATTAAATATTTGCTGTCAAGGGCAAAGCCTCCTTTACTAAATAAAACAGAAAAGGGGGATTCCCAAATAATATTTGAATTTGACTTTGATGATAGCACATCAATGATGAATACTTTTTTTGTTCTGTTTTTGGTGTTATTATATAAAATTGCATTTTTTGCGCTAATTAAATTTATTTTTTGAATTTATTTTAAAACATATTACGAAAAATAAACTATTGCATAAAACTGCATTATTTGTTTACTTTAAATTTTCTTCAATTACCCAAAATAAGTGAATTTATTATCAATTTTGCTAATGATGAATACTTTTTTTGACCGCTGTATAATCCGATTTCACTGAAATTTGGCACAGTGACTTGTGTTAGGCTTCGACATCCGTGTCGTATATGGTTCAGATCGGTTTATTTTTAGATATAGCTAGTGTACTTTTAGTATTTGGTCCAAATCGGAACATATTTTGATATAACTGACATGGGACATAAGGTATGAAATTTCCACCGAATTTTGATGAAAGGTGGTTTACATATATTCCCGAGGTGGTGGCGTTAAGTTCGGCCCGGCCGAACTTAACGCCTTTTTACTTGTTACTTGTTATGTTGAAATCTTGTGCTATTAACTACCATGTTTTTTGCTGCGGACGTTATCTCGTGGAGGCTAAGCTTTCCGCTGTTGGACCAAAAATGTCTTCTTTGCATATCTTCTTCCAAAATCTCCCAAAACGATTTTGATATCATGGGCGGGGCAGCAGTCATATTCTCACTCTAGGCGCTCGAAGAAAATATCCTTGGTCTGCTCGTCCTTGTCTTCCGTCGTGTCATGGGCACAAACAAGGCTGATGTTGAAGAATTGGGCTTTTATGCGGCCTGTGGCTAGCCTAAAGGAGTAAAGCTGGAGACAAGGTGTTTCAGTCTCCGACTAACCACAAATCCACAGTCATATTCCCAGTCCATCGCATTTCCTGTAAGGCGGTCCGTGTTTGCTATTCCTTTGTTTCTCGTAGTAGTTCTCGTAGTCGATCTGTCGATTGTTGGTTTTAAACCCAGAGGAGCCGTATTATTGGTAAATTCCGCTGAAAATTTGGAATGGAGTGCTATACCAGAGCCTTTTTATATGACTCTAATATAGTCATTATAGGGTCATATTTATATGTAGCCGTTCAGCTTATTAATAGTTTTAAGCCCATAATAGGCACATGTATTACCCGTTTACGATGAAATTTGGTACAGGGAGTTTTATTAGGCCCATTGATATCCGACCTGAATGGGGTCGGGTCATATTTAAATATAGCTGCCATACATACTGATCTGACAACTTAGGTTGTATAGCCCTTAGAAGCCGCATTTATTGTAAAATTTCACTAAAATTAAAAGCATTGAGTTTTATTAGGCCAGTCGACATCCGAACCGAATACGTTTCAGATCCTACCATATTTGAATGAAGTTGTCATATAGACCGATCTGGTCATTTGGGGTCTTAGGCCTATGAAAGCTTCATTCATTACCCTATTCTACTGAATTTTAGAACATTGAGTTGGACAAGACCTGCTGATATCCGAACCGAATATGGTCTAGATTGAACTGTTTTTGGATATAGCTACCCTATAGATCGATGTGCCCATTTTGGGTTTTAAGCAAATAAAAAACTTTTTTGTTGTCCGATTTCAAACAAATTTGCGACTGGGACTTTATAAGGCTACTCTGCACCTGAATTAAATAAGATCCAGAATCTATATACGTATATATAGTAGTATTATAATGATATAGGATAATACATTTGGGGGCCACCGTGGCGCAGAGTTAAGCATGTCCGCTAATGACTTCGTTCGCCTGGGTTAAAGTCCCGACGCGAACATTAGGAAATTTTTCAGAAAAATGTTCAGCGGTGGTAATCTTCTTACTAAGCATTTGGCTTCATTTGTGAGGTATCCTGTCATGTTAAAAATTATCTTCCAAATGGTGTAGCTATGCGGCACGCTGATCGGACTCAGCATTAGAATGGAGGCCCTCATAATTGAGCTTAAACTTTAATCGGAGCGAAATCACTGATATGGGAGCAGAATCCCCTGTTCCTTAATGAAATGTACAAGGGAAATTTCTGTTTAGGATAATACATTTATCCATGGTGGTCGGTATCCAATTAATGCATTTCTACTATAGCTGGTTTCATATCCTTTGATCATACAAAGCTTTGAGTCAGAAGATTTCTTAAACATTAAGGGTCTTATTCACAAAACTTAATGAAGCCTTTACATAGGTTTATTGGACAGTTCTTTAAGGGAAATCTATCAAATAAACTTATTTCAAATCTACATTAAGTTTTGTCAATGCCGATGTAACTCTTTGAACGTAAAATGTGTATCTGTTTCAGTTTTTCCTATAAATCCAAAACACAAAATCCTTGAGAAAACTTCACGTTTTGAGAAAATTGCTTAGTAATCCCCTCCGCACACTACATTCGATTAGAGCTATTGATTTTCTTTAACTTGTTTTGTTTTGCACTCTAACAAATTGAACTTTTTAAAGAATTTCCTCAATGGGCGGAGGTATATCGTGTTTTTCATCAAAGCCAACGTATTTATTCGACAGCTACCTTCGTGTGCGGTGCAAAGAGAAAATCGTTGTTTGTGTCATAAAAAATGTAAAGTTTGATTACCATTGTATTTCGAAGCAAAATAAACATGTAAAAAGACATTAAGTTCGGCCCGGCCGAACTTTCGATACCCAACAATGAGGATATACGAATGAACCTCATTACGTCAAGTCCGGGAAAAATACACCAGTAATGAAACCTTAACAGCTATATCGAAATATGGTCTAATGAAAAACAAACTTACCAGTAGCATCGAGAGGTCTAACACAATTCACTATGCCAGACCATTGAACGTGAGATTGGTCTATATGGTAGCTTGATCCAAATATGTTTTAATCTGCACCACATTCAGGGTGTGTAGGGGTCTAATACAACTCAGTGTACCAAAATTCAGCGAAATGGGATAATAAATCCGCCTTTAGAGGTCTATGGACCTTAATTTGAAAGATCTGAATCATACAGGGCACGGATGTCGAAGAATAACACAACTCACTGTGTCGAATTATGGGACCAAGAACTTAAATCGGGAGATCGGCTTATATGGTAGCTATATCCAAATATAGCCCCATCTAGAACATACAAGTTAAGAACGTCGAGGGACCTACCATAACTCATTGTGCCAAAAATCAGTGAAACCGGTTAATAAATGCGCTTTTTTATGAGCCCAAGAGCTTCTTTCAGATCGGTATATAAATATATATATATATATATATATATATATTGGGTTGCCCAAAAAGTAATTGCGGATTTTTCATATAGTCGGCGTTGACAAATTTTTTCACAGCTTGTGACTCTGTAATTGCATTCTTTCTTCTGTCAGTTATCAGCTGTTACTTTTAGCTTGCTTTAGAAAAAAGTGTAAAAAAAGTATATTTGATCGACGTTCATTCTAAGTTTTGTTAAAAATGCATTTACTTTCTTCTAAAAAATCCGCAATTACTTTTTGGGCAACCCAATATATGGCTATAAGCAAATACAGACCGATCTAGGCCATATAGGGATGTTGAAGGTTGAAGCCCACTGTGGTAAATTTCAACGAAATCGGTTAACAAATGCTCCTTTTATGGATAAAGAACTTTTATCGGTAGTTCACTCTATATGGGTGCTATATCAAAATAGCCCAATATAACCCATTTTCAAACTTAACTTGCCTATGAATCTAATCTGCCTATAGAACTTAATCTGCAAAGATTCAGATCAATATTCATACCCTACATCACCACTGTGGTATTATAGATTTGTGCAATTGTTTGCAACGCTAAGAAGGAGAAGAACTAGACCCATTGATAAGTATACCGATCGACTCAGAATCACTTTCCGATTCGATTTACCCATGTCCGTCTGTCCTTCTGTGAGTCCATGTATTCTTGTAATCAAAGTGCAGGTCGTATTTGTTGTCCGATTAACACGAAATTTTGCACATGTCACTTTTTTGGCTCAAGGACAAAAGCAATCGATTTAAAAAAAAAATCGGTTCAGATATAGATATAGCTCCCATATATATCTTTCATCCGATATGGGTTATTAAGGCTGTAGTGGCCACAATTTTCGTGCGATCTTTACAAAATTCGACATGGGGTGTTTTATTTGACGTCCTAATATGTGCGCAAAATTTCACAAAAATCGGTCCAGATTTAGATATAGCTCCGATACATATCTTTCATCCGATTTGGACTTTTAAGGCTGTAGAAGCCCCAGTTTTAATCCGATCTTTACAAAATTTGACATTTGGTATTTTATTTGAGGTTTACATATGTGTGCAAAATTTCATCAAAATCGGTTCAGATTTAGATATAGCTCCCATATATATCTTTCATCCGATATGGCTTATTAAGGCTGTAGTGGCCACAATATTCGTCCGATCTTTACAAAATTTGACATTTGGTATTTTATTTGAGGTCTACCTATGTTTGCATACTTTCATCAAAATCGGTTCAGATTAAGATATAGCTCCCATATATAAGTATCGCCCGATTTGCACTTAAATGACTGTGGTAGCTACAATTTTAGACCGATCTGTGTCCATGTCCCGAAATTTGTAACAGTGAGTTATGTTAAGCCCTTAGACATTATTCTTCAATTTGGCTCAGAACGGTCCAAATTTGAATATAGCTGACATATAGACCGATCTCTTGATTTTAAGTTTTGGGCCCATAAAAGGCGCATTTATTGTCCTATTTCGCCGAAATTTTGATCAGTGAGTTATGTTAGGCCCTTAGAAATCATTATACAATTTTGTTTACCTCAGCCCATTTTTGGGTGTAGCTGCCATATAGACCGATCTCCCGAGTTTTGTGCTCATAAAAGACGCATTTATTGTCTGATTTCGCCGAAATTTGTCATTGAATTGGGTTGGTCCCTTCGACATCCGTCTTGAATATTGTCCAGATCGGTTAATGTTTGGATATAGTTGCCATATAGACCGATATCTCGATTTAAAGTCTTGGCCCTATAAAAAGCGCATTTATAATCCGATTTCACTGAATTTTGATACAGTGACTTATGTTCGGCTTTTTGACATCCGTGACGTATATGGTTCAGATCGGTCTATATTTGGATATTGCTGCTAAAAAGACCAATAGTTAGTACTACAAAATTGAACAGAGGTGGTGGATATCCAAAGTTCGGCCTGGCCAAACTTAACACCTCTTTAAACCCTCCACCATAGGAAGGGGGTATACTAATTTCGTCATTCTGTTTATAAGTCCTCAAAATATTCGTCTAAAACCCCATAAAGTAAATATATTCTGAATCGTCATGACATTTTAAGCCGAACTAGCCATGTCCGTCCGTCTGTCTGTCGAAAACACGCTAACTTCCGAAGGAGTAAAGATAGCCGTTTAAAATTTTGCCCAAATACTTCTTATTAGTGTCGGTCCACGTTTTGATATAGCTGCCATATAAACGGATCTTGTGTCTTGACTTCTTGAGCCTCTAGAGGGCGCAATTCTTATCAGATTTGGCTGAAATTTTGCATGAAGTGTTTTATTATGACTTTCAATAACTGTGCTGAGTATGGTTGAAATCGGTCTATAACCTGATATAGCTGTCATATAAACCTATCTGGGGTCTTGACTGCTTGAGCGTCTAGAGTGCGCAATTCCTGTCCAATTTGGCTGAAACTTAGCATGAGTTGTTTTATTATGACTTCCAACAACTGTACTGAATATGGCTTCAATCGGTTCATAACCTGATATAGCTGTCCTATAAACCTATCTGGGTTCTTGACTTTTTGAGCCTCTACAGGGAGAAATTATTTTCCGATTTGGCTGAAATATTGCATGATTTGTTTTGTTATAACTTCCAACAACTGTGCTAAGAGTAGTTCAAATCGGTGCATAAACTGATATAGCTGTCATACAAACCTATCTGGGGTCTTGACTTCTTGAGCCTTTACAGGGAGCAATTATCATCCGATTTGGCTGAAATTTTGCATGGGGTGTTTTGTTATGACTTTCAACAACTGTGCTAAGAATAGTTCAAATCGGTCCATAACATGATATAGCTGCCTTATATAGACCGATCTGGGGTCTTGACTTCTTGAGCCTCTACAGGGAGAAATTCTTTTCCGATTTGGCTGAAATTTTGCACGACGTGTTTTGGTATGACTTCCAACAACTGTGTTAAGAATTGTTCAAATCGTTCTATAACCTGGTATAACTCCCATATAAACTGATCTGGGGTCTTGAAAATTTGAGCCACTAGAGGAGGCAATTATCATCCGATTTGGCTGAAATTTTGCATGAGGTGTTTTGGTATGACTTTCAACAACTGTGCTAAGAATAGTTCAAATCGGTGCATAACCTGATATAGCTGCCATATAAACCAATATGGGATCTTGACTTCTTGAGCCTCTAAAGGGCGCAAGTATTACCCGATTTGGCTGAAATTTTGTACAACGGCTTCTCTCATGACCTTTAACATTCGTACTGAATATGTCATGAATCGGTTCATAGCCTAATACAGCTCCCCTATAAACCGATTGCTATTTAGCCCATGACTATTACATTAAGGAACAGGGCCAAGCTTCTCACACAACAATTTCCGATTCAAATTTAAGCTCAGTGAGGGGCCACCTTTTTATAGCCGTGTCCGAACGGCGTGCCGCAGTACGACACCTCTTTGTGGAGAAGCTTTTTTAAAGACTGTAGCTTGATTAAGACAGACTGCGGGCATGGCTAGATCGTCTTTGATTTTTACGACGACCAAAAATTTACACTTTGTAGTGTCCGACACTGATGAATATTTGAATATTTCGATATGTTACAAACGGCATAACAAAATGAATGTACCTCCAACCTCCGATGGTGGGTATAAAATGTGTAAACTTTTTGTTGTCCGTGTTCGTGCCACAAGCTTTGATGTCCATTTTTAAATGGGAGAATTTCAAAGTTGAAGTTTCTTTTTGTTTTAAACCAAATAATAGACACGTCCAAAGATAAATCAAAGAAATGTGGAAAAAGCAAATGAAAAGAAAAGCGGACACTTGGTGTTGGTCTGTGGTGAGGTTAAGATTGGTGCGATGAGTATTAGTGAATGGGGGCGAAAACTTGATGATTAAAAATTAAGCATAATTTTTAATTTTATTTTCCTGCTCCATTTTGTTATTCAATTCTCTTTGAAGTAGTTTTTCAATTAGGAATTTATTTTTGGGGAATCATTAGGTGGTTGCACTTGGCTCATGCTTTCGTTTTACTTCCGCACTTTTAAAAATTAATTACTTGAAGATGACGGCATATAAAAGTAAAGAATATCTTAGCAAATCCCAAAGTCAAAGATTAAACATCTGCTTATTATTGCTTTAAAACCTCTTAATTGAGGAGTATTTCTCCAAAACAAAAAGATTATTTGTTGGCAATTGAGTAAAAATGAGACAGGCAGACAGAGAGACATGGCTCAATCGAATCAGGAAGAAATTTTAAATGAATCGACACACTTCCCATTCCCATTCTTCGGAGGGAGGAGGGGTGATGCAACTTAAATGTAATGAAAACAGATAAAACAACAAGTCTAGATTTGACCACATAGTTTTGGAATGCTCACAGCCCCCTCTTTGTGACCATCTATCATTCATTGTCCTTCGGGCCTGATCCTGAAAACTTTGCTTCTATGGCGAAAGAGGCATTCCCACAGATTTCAGTTTCCCTGGAATGTCTAAGGTAGTCCCCCAAGCTCGTCCGCTTTGCCATTCCCTGGGATATCTCTGTGACCCAGCACCCTGAATCATAACTGAATTGAATGTTGGAGACCATAAAAAAAGTCATTGTGTAAAATTTCAGTTAAATCGAATAAGAATTGCGCCCTTTAGGGGCTCAAGAAGTAAAATAGGGAGATCGGTTTATATGAGAGCTGTATCAGGCTATAGACCGATTCATACGATATTTGACACGTATGTCGAAGGCCATGACAAAAGCCGTTGCGCCCTCTAGAGGCTCAAGAAGTCAAGATCCCAGATCGGTTTATATGGCAGCTATATCAGGTTATAAACCGATTAAGACCATAGTTGGCACAGTTGTTGGAAGTCATAACAAAACACATCATGTAGAAATTAAGCTAAATAGGTTGATAATTGCGCCATCTAGTAGTGCAGAGGTTAGCATGTCCGCCTATGACGCTGTACGCCTGGGTTCGAATCCTTGCGAGAACATCAGAAACAAATTTCAACGGTGGTTTTCCCCTCCTAATGCTGGCAACATTTGTGAGGTACTATACCAAGTAAAACTTATCTCCAAAGAGGTGTCGCACTGCAGCACGCCGTTCGGACTCGTCTATGAAAAGGAGGCCCCTTATCGTTGAGCTTAAACTTGAATCGGACAGCACCGATTGATATGTGAGAAGTTTGCCCCTGTTCCTTAGTGGAATGTTTATGGGCAAAATTAGCATTAGTTGCTCAAGAAGTCAAGAATAAAAATCGGTTTATATGGCAGCTAGGTCAGGTTATGGAGCGATTTGAACCACACACAGGTATTGGAAGCCAAAACGAAACACGTCATGCAAAATTATAAACAAATCGGATAGGAATTGCGCCCTCTAGAGGCTCATGAATTTAAGACCCCTGATCGGTTTATATGGTAGCTATATCAAAACATGGACCGATATGGCCCATTAACAATCTTAGCTGACCTACACTTATAGGAAGTATTTCTGCAAAATTTCAAACGGCTAGCTGTACTAGTTCGAAATTTAGCGTGCTTTCGACAGACGGACGGATGTACGGATAGACGGATGGACATGGCTAGATCGACTTAAAATATCATGACGATCAAGAATATATACTTTATGTGGTCTTAGACGAATATTTCGAGGAGTTGCAAACAGAGTGACGAAATTAGTACACTCCCATCCTATGGTGGAGGGTATAACAAGTAAAAAAGCGTTAAGATCGGCCAGGTCGAACTTTGGATACCCACCACCTCGGGTATATATGTAGATCACCTTTGGTCATAATCCTATGAAAAATGCATAATATATGCCCCATAGAAACTTTATCAATATATGTCCGGACCAAATATGACACGGGTATTGAGTGGTCAATTAAATGCATGTCGTTTCTAAATCTTGCAGACCAAATTTTGGTAGCCATATCGAAATGTAGACCGATCGGAACCATATATGATACGAATGTCGAGAAGCCTAACATAAGTCACTGTGTCAAATTTTAGCGAAATCGGGTTATAAATGCTCTTTTTATGGGACAAAGACTTTAAATCGAGATATCGGTTTACATGGCAGCTATATCCAAATCTGGACCGATTTGGGCCAAATTGAAGAGGGCAGACAAAGGCCATAACACAATTCAAATTTCGCCGAAATCGGACAATAAATGTGCCTTTTATGGGCCCAAATCGAGAGATCGGTCTATATGACAGTTATATACAAATCTGGACCGATCTGAGCTAAATTGAAAAAAAAATATTGAAGGGCCTAACACAATTCACTGTCCCAAATTTCGGCGAAATCGGAAAATAAATGCGCCTTTTATGGGCCTGAGACCTTAAATCGAGAGAACGGTCTATATGACAGCTATAACAAAATCTAAACCGATCTGAGCCAAATTTAAGTAGAATGTTGAAGGGCCTAACACAACTCACTGTCCGAAATTTCGGTGAAATCGGACAATAAATGCCCTTTTTATAGGCCAAAGACCTTAAATCGAGAGATCGGTCTATATGGCAGCTATGTCCAAATCTGGACCGATCTGATCCGAATTTAAGTATAATGTTAAAGAGCCTAACGCAACTCACTGTCCTAAATTTCGGCGAAATCGGACAATAAATGCGCCTTTTATGGGCCCTAAACCTTAAATCGAGATGTCGGTCTATATGGCAGCTATATCCAAAACTGGACCGATCTGGGCCGATCACTGTCCCAGAATTCGACGAAATCGGATAAAAAATGCGCCTTTTATGGGCTCAAAACCTTATTCAAGAGATCGGTCTATATGGCAGCTATATCCAAATCTGGACCGATCTGAGCCAAATTGCAGAAAGTTATCGAAGAACCTAACGCAACTCACTGCCCAAATTTCGGCGACATCGGGCAATAAATGCGCATTTTATGGGCCCTAAACCTTAAATCGAGATACCGGTCTATATGGCAGCTATATCCAAATCTGAACCGATCTGAACCAAATTGCAGAAAGTTATCGAAGAACCTAACGCAACTCTCTGCCTTAAATTTGGGCGACATCGGTCAATAAATGCTCCTTTTATGGGCCTAAAACCGTAAATCGAGAGATCGGTTTATATGACAGCTATATCCAAATCTGAACCGATCTGTGCCTTATTACAGAAAGATGTCGACTGAGCTAATATAACTCACTGTCCCAAATTTGGGCGACATCGGTCAATAAATGCGCCTTTTATGGGCCCAAAACCTTAAAACGAGATATCGGTCTATATGGCAGCTATATCCAAATCTGAGCCGATCTGATTCGAATTGAGGTATAATGTTGAAGGGCCTAACACAACTCACTGTCCCAAATTTCAGCGACATCGGGCAATAAATGCAGAGTTTATGGTTCCAAGACCATAAATCGAGAGATCGGTCTATATGGCAACTATACTCAAATCTGGACCGATCTGTGCCATATTACAGAAAGATGTCGATGTCACTGTCCCAAATTTCGGCAACATCGGACAACAAATGAGCCTTTTATGGGCCTAAAACATTAAATCGAGAGATCGGTCTATATGGCAGCTATATCCAAATCTGGACTGATCTGGTCCAAATTAAAGAAGGATTTCGACTGGGCTATCACAACTCACTGTCCCAATTTCCAGCAAAATTGGATAATAAATGTAGCTTTTATGGGCCTGAGACCCAAAATCGGTAGATCGGACGTTAGACGTTTTCGATCATTGTGATAATACATGAACAGAAGAAGGAAGATGACTTTTAGTTTCTACCGTTGAACCATTCAGATCGCTTTAATAAGCTCAATAACTTGCGAATGTTCACATCTCAACGAAAGGTTCTCAAAGAAATGAGAGCCTAAAATGAAATTCCTTTCGACTGCTAGTGCGGGACACACACAGAAGGTGTTCTACAGCCTTTTCTTCCTCGATGGCCCTACAGCTTCTGCAAAAGTCGTTGCTGGCATCCTTCAGTCAGTCAGCATGTTTTCCGATTAGAAAGTGACCTGCCATGACGGGACACAATGACTGAGACGTCTGTTCTAGCCAATGACAGCAAAGCAGTAGACCTCTTCAAGTCTAGATGAGGCCACATAGTTTTGGAATGCTTACAGCCCTCTCTTTGTGACCATCTATCATTCGTTGCCCTTCGGGTCTGGTCCTGAAAACTTAGCTTACATGTCGCTAGAGGCATACCCACAGATTCCAGTGTCCCTGGAGTGTGTAAGACAGTTTCTAGTTCCGCAAGCTCGTCCGCTTTAGAATTCCTTGGGATATCTCTGTGGCCCGTCACCCAGAAAAGATGAATTTTGAACTGTTCTGCCATCTCGTTGAGAGATCTGCAACAGTCGAGGGCGGTTTTTGTGTTCAGAAATACGTTCTCCGGGGATTTAATGGCTGCCTGGCTGTCTGAGAAGATATTTATGACAATCGTGACATTATATCTTAGCCACTCCACCACTTCCTTAACTGCAAGGATCTCCGCTTGATACGCACTGCAGTGGTCGGGTAACCTCTTCGATATGACTAGTTCTAGATCTTTAGAGTACACCCCAAAATCCACCTGGTCGTTCAGTTTGAAACCATCCGTATAGAAATCTATGTAATTTCTGTTACCAGGGATATAGTAGTTCCAATCGGTTCCATCAGGTATAGTGGTACAGTAATTTTTATCAAAAATTGGACCATATCGAGTCAAATTTAGATGTAGCTCCCATATAGACCGATCTCTGATTTGACTTCTTGAGCCCTTGGAAGCCGCAATTTTCATCCGATTAGGCTGAAATTTGGCATGTGGTGTTCTGTTGTGACTTTGATCAACTGTGCCGAGTAGGGTTGAAATCGGTCTATAACCTGCTATAGCTGCCATATAAACCCATTTCCCGATTTGACTTCTTGAGCTTTTATAAGCCACAATTTTCGTCCGATTTGGCTGAAATTTTACACCTAATTTTCTGTTATGACTGCTAACAGCTGTATTCGATGTGTTGCAAACAGAATAAATAAATGAATATGGCCCCCTATCTTATGGTGGGGATAATCGTACAAAAACATCCATTTAATGTTAATTGAGTGCACTTTTAAATGTTATTGCAAAGCAATGTGTCTCCTCACCGTATACCCATACTCTTGCATTTGTTTCACCAGATTGATTTAGTGGTAGTGACACACCAATATTAAATAACAACACCAACACTCATATAAAATAACAAAAGGCAGATATCCATTGTACAACTTCGACAATGTTTACATGAGTCAGCTTTTTGTTGTGACATGAAGGAAGGTCAATTTGCAACTTCCGAGTCATGTTTATTACAACCCCAAAAAGGTAAACGAACACAAATTTGGCTGGGCTTAATTAATAAAGTTATTATCATGCATATACCGAAGCATCACATTTGGAAATGTTCTTGCCACAAACGAAAAGCCGTTAACCATGTACCGGAACTGTTAATTAATTTTTACAATGACTTTCAAAACTTAAGCCAACTATTGGCCTTGAGGTGCAAAATTGAATTTAATGCTTTAAACTGAGGGAAATGTACCTTTTTCCATATACGTGAAGAGGTAAATATAATACAAGTAAAAGCGTGCTAAGTTCAGCCGGGCCGAATCTTATTTACCCTCCACCATGGATCGCATTTGTCGAGTTCTTTCCCGGCATCTCTTCTTAGGGAAAACAGGATATAAGAAAAGATTTGCTCTGCTATTAGAGCGATATCAAGATATGGTCCGGTTTGGACCACAATTAAATTATATGTTGGAGACCTGTGTAAAATGTCAGCCAATTCGTAAGAATCGCGCCCCTTGGGGGCTCGAGAAAAAAAAAATAGAGAGATCGATTTATATGGGAGCTGTATCGGGCTATAGACCGATTCAGACCATAATAATAAGCACGTATGTCGATGGTCATGAGGGAAACCGTCATACGAAATTTCAGGCAAATCGGATAATAATTGCGACCTCTAAAGGCTCAAAAAGGCAAGATCCCAGATCGGTTTATATGGCAGTTATATCAGGTTATGAACCGATTTGAACCTTATTTGACACAGTTATTGAAAGTAAGAATAAAATACGTCATGCAAAATTTCAGCCAAATCGGATAGGAATTGCGCCCTCTATAGGCTCAAGAAGTCAAGAAGCAAGATTGGTTTACATGGCAGCTATATCAGGTTATATACCGATTTGAACCATACTCAGCACAGTTGTTGGATATCAGAACAAAATACGTCGTGCAAAATTTCATTCCAATCGGAGCAGACTTGCGCCCTCTAGAGACTCAAGAAGTCAAGTCCCAAGATCGGTTTATATGACAGCAATATCAGGTTATAAACCGATTTGAACCATACTTGGCACAGTTGTTGGATATCAGAACAAAATACGTCGTGCAAAATTTCATCCCAATCGGATAAGAATTGCGCACTCTAGAGGCCCAAGAAGTCAAGACCCAAGATCGGTTTATATGGCAGCTATATCAGGTTATACACCGAATTGAACCATACTTGGCACAGTTGTTGGATATGACAACGAAACACGTCGTGCAAAATTTCATTCCAATCGGACCAGAATTGCGCCCTCTAGAGACTCAAGAAGTCAAGACCCAAGATCGGTTTATATGATCTTGGGTCGTTTGAGAACCCAGACGAATATTTCGAGTGGTTACAAAGAAAATGACGAAATTTATACCCTATGGTGGAGGGTATAAAAATTGGCTCCAAGTACTTGGGGGCCGCCCCAGCCCCAAAACCCCTTTAAATAGGATTATTTGTCGATCATGACAATATGGGACTCATATGAAAAGGTATTCGGCAGTAGATTACGAATATGGTCAGGAAGTAGGAATAGGCTTTATAATTTTTTTGATAACAGAAAGAGGCGGACCCTCCACCGTTACCCCAAAAACATCACCCAAAATCAAAAGTGTAGCGATAAAGACAATATATTCGGTTGCCCAAAAAGTAATTGCGGATTTTTCATATAGTCGCCGTTGACAAATTTTTTCACAGCTTGTGACTCTGTAATTGCATTCTTTCTTCTGTCAGTTATCAGCTGTTACTTTTAGTTTGCTTTAGAAAAAAAGTCTAAAAAAGTATATTTGATTAAAGTTCATTCTAAGTTTTATTAAAAATGCATTTACTTTCTTTTGAAAAATCCGCAATTACTTTTTGGGCAACCCATATTTATCAAATGAAAGGTATGCGGGAGTAGATAACGAATCTGGCATAGAAATTCATGTCGATGTATAGGGGGGTCACCTCACCCCAACAAAAATGGTCAAAATGGGCTCATTTATCAATTACGTTTATATGGGAATGCATTTCATTTGAGCCCCATATTGAAATGAACGTCCAATATATCCGTTTGGTGGAGTTTTGGGGTTGGGGCGGCCCGATGAGCACTTTGACTCAAATTTTAATACCATATCCGTATTCTACTCTCCAATACCTTTCATTTGATACCTATATTGTCCCGATCAGTCCACTTTTGATTTTGAGTTGTATTTGTGGCTAAAGGGGGAGGGTCCGTCCCCCTTCCGATACCGAAAAGTTATATAGCCTATGTTTCCTTCCAGACCAACCTACATAATATGCCAAAATTTCGGGAAAATCTGTTCTGCCGTTTTTCAGTCTATACGGAACAAACCGATTGTTCCGTATATGTTCCGTATTTTTCGGTATCGGAAGGGGGACGCACCCTTCCCCTTTAGCCACAAACACAACTCAAAATCAAAAGTGCACCGATCGGGACAATATAGGTATCAAATGAAAAGTATTAGAGAGTAGAATACGGATATGGTATTAAAATTTGAGTCTAAGTACCCATCGGGCCGCCCAAACCCCAAAACTCCCCCAAACAGATATATTGGATGTTCATTTCAATATGGAGCTCAAATGAAAGGTATTTGGGAGTAGATTTCAAATGTGGCATACAAAATCAGATCGAAGAATAGGGGGTCACACCATCCCTCAAAAACGCCCTTAGACCCATTATGACTATATGATATTTGGCTGAACCGATCTTCTTAAAGGCGGACCCTCCCCCTTACCCCAAAAACGCCACCTATATCCGAAAGTGGTCCGATGGGCATAATAAGAGTATCAAATGAAAGGTAATGGAGACCAGAACACGAATATGATATTAAAATTTGAGTCCAAGTACCCAGCAGTACCCTCCTAAAGATACGTCAAATGGGTTATTTGACACATTATGAGAATATGGGACTCAAATAAAAGGTATTTGAGAGTAGAAAACGAATTTGATATCATATTTTGGAGCCAAGTGTTTTTGGGTACCCCCTAAACAGAACTTCATTTGGAAACAAAGAACGAATAAGATATCTATTTTCAGCCACAAAACACCCTCCAAACGGTTCAAATTTACCGGCCATGGCAATATGGGGCTCAAATAAAAGGGATTTGGAAATGCAGCACGAATTTGACATCCATATTTGAGTCGAAATGTCTGAGGTGCCATCACTCCTCTCACGAGAACATTACCCTACGGAAGAACATGACCACCAAGAATCGAGAAGGGGCAAATTCTCACATATCAATGAGTGCCTTTCGATTCAAGTTTAAACTCAATGATATGGGATCTTTTTTTTATAGCCGAGTTCGAATGGCGTCCCGCAGTGCGACCCATCTTTGGGGAAAAATTTTTAAATTACCATGCATGGCATTATACCTAGCAAATGTCGCCAACATTAAGGGGGGATAAACACTGCATTGTCCGATGTTCGCGTAAGGATTCGAACACGTTCAGGGTCATAGGCTACAATGGCACAAATCGTTATCCGCATTCAGGGCGTAGTGTCCCCATCCTAAAAATATATTAGAGAGTTAAAAAAGGCGCAACGGAGCGGGCCTGGGTCAGCTGTATCTTATATATAAAAATCTATTTGTGTTTGTTTGTTTGTGTATTCCTTATAAACTCAAAAACGGCAAAACCGATTTTCGTGAAATTTTCAGATTCAGATGGTGCGTAATGACCTCGTGGTGCTACATTTGTTGATATTTGAAGGGGTGGCGGACCCTCCCCCTTACCCTAATCTTCAGAAACTTCACATCTCGGAGATGGGTGGGCACGATTTAAGCGAAATTTTGTGTGCTTTCTTATATCAAACCAGAAACAAAAATTTGGTATCTAAATTTCGGATGGGGTACCTAGGGGGGGCGCCCCACCCCCAAAACCTACTAAATGTATATACAGACTAATCACGACAATATGGGATTCAAATGAAAGGTATTTTAGATTACAAAACGTATCTGATATCCAATTGTCGGACAAAGTGTTAGGGGGACCACCCCAACCCCCAAAACTCACCTAAATCGGATATATTTACCGACCATGCCAATATGGGACTCAAATGAAAGGTATTTGCGAGTAGAGTACGAATCTGATATCCAAATGTGGGACAAAAGTTTCTGAGGGTCCACCCCTTCCCCAAAACACCCCCCAAACAGGACTTATTTACTGACCATAGCAATATGGGGCTTAAATAAATGGTTATTGAGTGTAGAAGACGAATCTGATATCCAGATGTGGGACCAAGTGTTTGGGGACCGCCCATCCCCGAGAAAATCCCCCAAATTTACGAACATAGCAATATGGGGCTCAAATGAAAGGTCTTTGGAAGTAAAGCACAAATATGATATCAATGATCGGGAAAAGTGTCTATGGGCCTTCCCACTGCCTTAATACCATCCAACTGGGAAGTATTTGCTGACCATTGCGATATGAGACTCAAATAAGAGTTTTTTTTAGATTAGAACACATATCTGTTATATATTTTCAAAGCCAACTCAATAGCCACCCCATCCCCCAAAACACCCCCCCCCCCCCAAACCGGAAATTTTTGCCAACTATGGAAATATGGGGCTCAAATGAAAGGTATTTGAGAGTAGACCAATCATCTGATATCAACATTCTAGACCAACCGGCTAGGGGACGTCCCACCCCAATAACAACCCACCACAATAACAACGTATTTGCTCACCAAGACAATTTGGGTCTTCAAGACTGTGGGGCTCGATATTGATAGTTATTAGGGATCATACGCCAAACCGGACATATTTGCAGACTTTTGCAATAAGGGGTTTAAATGGAAGTTTAGAAAACGAATTTGATAACCAATTTCGAGGCCATATCCCTTCCTTAACTCCATGCGACTCCAGCAGTAGCGCCGCGATGATGCCCCGCCGGGCCGGTTTAAATTGAGTTACCATTTGTTGCACAGAAGACATCATCATATAAACTTTTATTGATTCATTTTTCTTATTCTCTATACAAAATGAAATCACATGCTGGCATTAGAATGTTAATGTGCCATAAATCAATCAACGTATTTCACATCAAGGGTGTTATTAGAAAAAATGAAATGCTTTCCATGTCTTTTACTTCCTTTACATGTGTAACCTACCTATCGTTCGACTACCTACCTTGGAAGGCAAAAGGATATGTCATTGCTCTTGACAACGTTCTTTCCCTTTCACCATTTTTGAATTTAATCTTTTAAGCAATACAAAGACATATGTTTGACTGATAGAGCATGCTTGCCAAATATTTCTTCACGGTTTATGGTACGTGGTGTGCATAAAAATTTCTCCCATGCTTTTCCCAGACAGATTGTAAACTTTTGGGCGAGGAAAAAAACTGCGACATGAGTATGTTTTTCCAATTTCAAAGGGAATGTGCTTTCCCGGCGGCAATTTGTTTCATTTAACATTCCCAGAATATTTTAATATTTTAAGCTTATATGTGACTTTGAATGCAGTGACAAGCAACATATATTAGCGAAGCGAGCGAAGTATGTGAATGGGTGGTACTACCAGGGGCGTTAGTATTGAATTATTGATGTGGATTTTTTTCAGAAGTAAATCCGTATTCTTTTCGAATGAGCTGAATTAATGTAGAATTTATAAATAAAGATGGAATTAAATTTCACTTTTATTCAATATTGAGAGAGTTGCCATATGAATGTTGACAAGTAAGAGCGTGCCAAGTTCGGCCGGGCCGAATCTTATATACCCTCCACCATGGATCGCATTTGTCGAGTTCTTTGCGCAGTATCTCTTTTTAGGCTAACAAAGAAAAATGAATATGGACGGAGGTGGAGCTATATCAAGTTATAGTCCGATTCGGGGCTCAAGAAGCAAAATTGGGAGATCGGTTTATATGGGAGCTGTGTCAAGCTATAGATCGATTCAGAAGATGTTGTACAAAATCTGTGCCAAATCGGATGAGAATTGCGCTCTCTAGAGGCTCAAGAAGTCAAGATCCCAGATCGGTTTATATGGGAGCTATATCAGGGTATGGAGCGATTTGAACCATACTTTGCATAAATGTTGGAAGTGATATAAGAACACTAAGTGCAAAATTTCAGTCAAATCGGAAAAGAATTGCGCCCTCTAGAGGATCAAGAAGTCAAGACCCAAGATCGGTTTATATGGCAGCTATATCAGGGTATGGACCGATTTAGACCATACTTCGCATAAATATTTGAAGTGATATAAAAATACTAAGTGCAAAATTTCAGTCAAATCGGATAAGAATTGCGCCCTCTAGAGGCTCAAGAAGTCAAGACCGGTTTATATGGCAGCTATATCAGGTTATGGGCCGATTTGGACCATACTTCGCACAGTTGTTGGAAATGATATCCAACCACTATGTGCAATATTTCAGTCTAATCGGATAGGAATTGCGCCCTCTAGAGGCTCAAGAAGTTAAGACCCAAGATCGGTTTGTATGGCAGCTATATCAAGTTATGAACCGATTTGAACCATACTTAGCACAGTTGTTGGAAGTGACATCAAAAAACTACGTGCAAAATTTCAGTCAAATCAGATAAGAATTTCGACTTCTAAAAGCTCAAGAAGTCAAAATTTCAGTCAAATCGGATAAGAATGACGCCCTCTAGAGGCTCAATAAGTCAAGACCCAAGATCGGTTTATATGGCAGCTATATCAAAACATGGACCGATTTGGCCCATTTACAATCCCAACTTACCTACACCAATAAGAAGTATTTGTGCAAAATTTCAAGCGGCTAGCTTTGCTCCTTCGAAAGTTAGTGAAAGCGGTAAACTTTACTCCTTCGAAAGTTAGCGTGCTTTCGACAGACAGACGGACGGACATGGCTAGTTCGACTTAAAATGTCACGACAATCAAGAAAACCCCTCATGGATAGGTTCATTGATTTCAAAGCATGACCAAGACTCATTAGCAACCTTTTGCTGACTAGCTCATCAGATTCCTCATTGGGAGGGGAGTAGCGTTAGCACTACAAACAAATTTTCCGAAAAACCTACCAAATTCCCTCCCAGACTACAAAATTTTTAAATTAAATAAAACCAGTAAGAAAGGGTAAAAGTCAGGCGGTGCCGACTACAGACTACATACCCTACACCCACCCTATAAGTACAAAGTGGGAGCTATATCCAATTCCGAACCAATTTCGATGGACTTCGGCATATATGTTCAAACTGTCATAAGTATGGTTGATAAATGACAAAATTTTTGCAAATTGCCCAAAATCTGACGAACATAAATATATAGGAGCTATATCTAATTCTGAACCGATTTCGAGCAAACTTCTCAGATAATGTGGTAGTCATCGAGCAAAGTTTTGAGAAGATTGGTTAATAAATGCGCTTGCAATGGTGCTAGGAGTGAAAATCGGGCGATATATGTATATGAGAGCTATATCTAAATCTGAACCGATTTCTATGAAATGCACCAGTAATGTCGAGAGTCATAAAAAAAATCATTCCTGTCAAATTTCGAGAGAATCGGTTAATAAATGACCATTTTATTGCAATATTTGTGCAAGTCGGACGAAAATATATATGAGACCTATATCTAATTCTGAAACGATTTCGAGCAAACTTCTCAGATATTGTGGAAGTCGTCGCGAAAGGTGTTGTACAACAATTTGGGTCAAATTCGGGATTGGTCAATAAATTTGATTGTATATCGCTTGACAAAGAGTTTGACAATATAAGTGCCTTTGTCTGAATCCCATATGATCTTTATTGGGGACGAATTTAAGTTTGGATGTAAGGTGTACTCCATTCTTAAAATACTTTATCTCAGCCCGATATTCTCATGATGTCTGATTTAGGGGTGTTTTCGGGAGTGAGGTGTTGCCCCAGATACTTGGCCCTGAAAGAATATCATCATCGTGCTCTTCTCTCAAATACCATTTATTTAAACCCCATATTGCCATTGGCTTAAGAGGAGTTTACAGGATGAGGCGTCCCCCAAACACATGGCCCCAAAATAGGTTATCAAATTCGGTTTTCTAATCTCTAATACCTTTCATTTGAGCCACATATTGGCATGGTCGAAAAATGTTGTCCCTTTGGGGGTGTTCCTACATTTGGATATCAAATTCGTATTCTACTTCCAAATACCTTTATTTGAGCCTAATATTGCGATGGTCACTAAAAAATTGATGTTTGTGGGGTATTTTGGGAAAGGGGTAGGCCCCCATGAAAACTGGTACCGAAAATGGGTATGAATTCTTGCTCTACCCCCCCACTATCTTTCATTTAAGCCCCATATTGTCATGGTTGGTAAATATGCCCGATTTAGGGGTGTTTTGGGGAGTGGGGTGGTCCCCCAAACACTTATACCGGAAAATATATCAGCAACGTGCTCTATTCTCATATAACTATATATCATTTTTTTGAACCCCATATTGCCATTGCTCTCAGAATTGAATATCAAATTCGTTTTCTAATCTCATTTAAACTCCCTATTACAAAAGTAAGAAAATATGTCCGGTTTGGGGTATTGACCCTAAAACTATGAATATTTAGTTCCACTCTCATAAAGACCCAAATTGTCTTGGTGAGCAAATATGTCCTATTTGGGGGTTGTTGTGGTGGCGGGACGTCCCCTAGACAGTTGCTTCCTAATGTTGATATCAGACACGTGGTCTACTCTCACATACCTTTAATTTGAGCCCCATATTTCCATAGTCGACAAACATGACCGGCTTGGGGGGTGTTTTGGGGGATGGGCGGCCACTCAGTGAGTTGGCCTTGAAAATATATTTCGGATTCGTGTTCCACTTTAAAAACCCTCTTATTTGAGCCTCATATTGCAATAGTCAGAAAATACTTACAATGTGGGTGGTGTTGTGGGGTGGCGTGGCCCCATAGACACTTTTCCCGAGTATTGATATCAAATTCGTGCTTTACTCCCAAAGACCTTTCATTTGAGCCCCATATTGCTATGGTCGTAAATTTGTCTTCTTTGGGGGGGTGTTTTTGGTAAGAGGCGACCCCTAAATACTTGTTCCCATATTTGGATATCAGATTCGTATTCTACATTCAAATACCTTTTATTAAAGCCCCATATTGCCATGATCAGTAAATAAGTCCTTTTTGGGGGTGTTTTTGAGGAAGGGATGGACCACTAGGAACTTGGTCCCACATTTGGATATTAGATTTGTATTCTACTCGCAAATACCTTTCATTTGAGTCCCATATTGGCATGGTCGGTAAATATGTCCGATTTAGGGGTGTTTTGGGGCTTGGGGTGGTCCCCCTAGCACTTGATCCGACTATTGGATATCAGATACGTTTTGTAATCTAAAATACCTTTCATTTTAGTCCCATATTGTCGTGATTGGTCTAAGTATTTGTTTGGTAGGTTTTAGGGTGGGCGGCCCCCCTAGGTACCCCATCCGAATTTTGGAAACCAAATTTTTATTTTTAAGGTACTTTATGAGAGCAAACAAAATTTCGCTTAAATCGCACCACCCATCTCCGAGATCTGGTGTTTCTGAAAATTAGGGTAAGGGGGAGGGTCCGCCCCCCCCCCCTTCAGATATCAAAAAATTTAGTACCCTATTTGCACCACGGGATCATTATGCATCATCTGTGAAAATTTGAAGAAAATTGGTTCAGCCATTTCTAAGTCTATAAAGAACACACAAAAATACATACACACAAACAAACCTACAAACAAACACAAATTGATTTTTATATATAAGATGAGGTTTTAACCAATATTTGGTCCGATTAAGCTGAAACAGTGGGTAGACGATAAAAACCCACCCCACACAACATACCTGCCGAGTATGTTCTATTGGATTCAGCTGCCATATAGACCGAGCATCAATCCATACAATAATTACCCAATTTCGATAAAATTTGAGTTCCACTAGACCTCTAGATATGCCTATCTGATTAGGTCTTGATCGCACCTTAGTTCGATTTGACTGAACTCGGTGCGCTTTCCTCCTATGACGCTGAACACCTGGATTCGAAAACATCAGATATATTTTTAAGCAGTGGCTATCGAAGCCTAATGCTGGCGACATTTGTTAGGTACTACACCATGTAAAAACTTCTCCCTAACGAGATGTCGCACTGCGGAACGCCGTTCGGATTTGGCTATAAAAAGAAGTTCCCTTATCATTGAGCTTAAACTAAATATGTAGGTGAGAAGTTTGTCTCCGTTCCTTAATGGAATGTTCATCGGCAAATTTACCAATGCAATAAAATTTCTTATTAATTTTTTGATGAATGAAGCCACGCAGTTTAACATTTAAGGTATTTTTGCTATACAACAACTACAACAACTGCCATGTGCATGGAAATATTAGACATACTCAACCCACGTATTTGACTTGCACGGAAGTGCAAAGGAATCTTATCTCAGAATTCTTGTTGTCATACCACTTTTATGGGTAATTACAGCGATTAGACATAAACATGATTTAGGGGCCAAGAAAATGCCATTAATAAAGTCTGAAACGAAATAAATGATGATCATATAAATCACTCAACTGAAGTATGGAACAATTTGTCCCTAGACACGACTTTTGTCGGTATGCCAGGGTGTTACATTATTTACGATGTGCAAACGGACCTCACCATGGACAAGAAGGATTAATTATTTCATTCTCCTTACATGGTTGCTTAATGGTTAATGTCAAACAAGAGTAGGCTGCAAGGAATTTCATTCTTCCCACGTTAGAAGTTAACTGTGAAGGAGTTTAATTGGTTTGTATGAGGATTAAGCGAATCTCATTAAGAATTATGATAGAGAGTGCATTCTTAAGAAATTCGTATATTTGTCATTTCATTGGCTTGCTCTTTTCCTGTTAAATTTTTCGTTTTCATTCACAGCTTATGAGTCTCATTATCAAAATCCTCCTTCATCATCCTCGCACCAACAAAAAGAACAAAAAATCAGCAACCACCATTTGCATATTCATCTTCGCATCATGTAAGTAAATTCCAAAACAAGCAATTCTGTCTGTCTGCGTAGAAAATTTTAGAAAATTTATTCCAGCATATCATCATCACATGCGATAAAAAAAAATCTTCGCCCAAGGCTAAGTGTCTCTGGTGCCATATGCAAATGCGGCAATTTGTATGCCTTTGAAGGGAATTGAATCAACACATCGACATCATGTAAAAGACTCATTTGTTCGGTACGACGTTGGGTTTATTTTAATAATTCGACATTTTAGGTGAATTTCCACCAACATGAATTCGAGACATAAATGCTGTTCCATATGGCTATAAAGAAAAAATTCTAAAAATGAATCACAAATATGATAATCAAATGCTAATCAATAATAAATGCTTTGGAGAAATGGAACGTTTGCGTAGGATATCAATGAAAATGTAGACATGCGATTTTTTTATGTGACTGTTTTATGGATTTATTTACGAGGCATTGAAAACATTTACCCAAACCTTGAAACAAAGAAAGTGAACGAACGAATCTTTAAGGCCAATGGAAAATCCACAAATATCTGCGTTTAAACAGCATTACTCCAAGTTTTTGGGGTATTTTTAAAATTTTGTGGTTGTTTTTGTTGTAGTAGCAGTGTGTGGTACACTGAGGTGGTAGTTTACGTTTGTTGACATTCAATAAACAAGTCAAGCTAAAAGTGAACATCGAATATAAAAGCAAAGCCTTACATAAGTCAATGTGTAAAATTTCAGTTAAATCGGATTATAAATGCGTCTTTTTTGAGAACAAGACTTTAAATCGAGATATCGATGTATATGGCAGCTATATCCAAATCTAGATCGATCTGAGTGAAATTGAAAATGGATGTCGAAGGGTCCAACACAACTCACTGTCTCAAATTGCGGCGACATCGGACAATAAATGCGCTTTTTCTGGCCCCAAAACCTAAAACCGAGAGATTGGTCTATATGGCAGCTATATCCAAATCTGGACCGATCTGTGCCATAATGTAGAACTATGACAAGGGATTTAATCTAACACAATGTCCCAAATTTCGGCGACATCGGACAATAAATGCGCCTTGTATGGGCCTACGACCCTCAATCGGAGGATCGGTCTATATGACAGCTATATCCAAATCTGGACCGATCTAATCCAAATTGATGCAGGATATCGAAGGGCCTAAAATAACTCACTGTCCCAAATTTCAGCAACATCGGATGATAAATGTGGTGTTTATGGGCCTACGACCCTAAATCGGAGGATCGGTCTATATGGCAGCTATATCCAAATCTGGACCGATCTGGGCGAAATTGACGGAGGATGTCGAAGGGCTCAACACAACTCACTGTCCCATATTTCAGCAAAATCGGATAATAAATGTGGCTTTTATGGGCCTAAGACCCTAAATCGGTCTATATGGCAGCTGTATCCAAATTTGGACCGATCTGGGCCAAATTGACGAAGGATGTCGAAGGGTCTAACTCAACTCACTGTCTAAAATTTCAGCAAAATCGGATAATATATGTGGCTTGTATGGGCCTAAGACTCTAAATCGGCGGATCGGTCTATATGGCAGCTATATCCAAATTTGGACCGATCTGGCCCAAATTGACGAAGGATGTCGAAGGGTCTCACACAACTCACTGTCCCAAATTTCAGCAAAATCGGATAATAAATGTAGCTTTTACGGGCCTATGACCCTAAATCGGAGGATCGGTCTATAAGGCAGCTATATCCAAATCTGGACCGATCTGGTCCAAATTGACGGAGGATGTCGAAGAACCTAATACAACTCACTGTCGCAAAATTCAGCAAAATCGGAATATAAATGTGGCTTTTATGGGCATAAGACCCTAAATCGGAGGATCGGTCTAAATGGCAGCTATATCCTAATCTGGACCGATCTGAGCCAAATTGATGATGGATGTCGAAGAAGCTAATACAACTCACTGTCCCAAATTTCAGCAAAATCGGATAATAAATGTGGCTTTTATGGGCACAAGACCCTAAATCGGAGGATCGGTCTATATGGTAGCTATATCCAAATCTGGACCAATCTGAGCCAAATTGACAAAGGATCTCGAAGGACCTAACACAACTCAATGTCCCAAATTTCAGCAAAATCGAATAATAAATGTGGCTTTTATTGACCTAAGACCGTAAATTGGCGGATCGGTCTATATGGGGGCTATATCAAGATATAGTCCGATATAGCTCATCTTCGAACTTAACCTGCTTATGGACAAAAAAAAACTCTGTGCAAAATTTCAGCTCAATATCTCTATTTTTGAAGACTGTAGCGTGATTTCAACAGGCAGACGGACAGACCGACGGACATGTCTAGATCGTCTTAGATTTTTACGCGTTTGTTAAAACAGTTTTAAGACATTA